>NC_134835.1:48696651-48786617 GCF_004210375.1 Tachypleus tridentatus
TGAGACTCTGTTCGAGGTGTCCCGAGGCCAATGCGTGTAGTTGGCGAAAACAGGTGGTCGAAATGCCGAAGATATCCCTAGGGACGTCGAATCGAAGGACCCGCAGCCAACCGTTCGGGCACTTTTCGCTACAACTGCGTGTAGACGTCCGACACGCCGCAGCAAGCTGCTGTTGGTCCACGCACGCGCCAAACAGGCCGAAGAAATGGGTTCCCCCGTCGGTAGGCGGCGGGCGCGGGTGTTTAAATTTCCCTCTCGCTCTCATTTGCTCTGAGACTCTGTTCGAGGTGTCGAGAGGCCAATGCGTGTAGTTGGCGGGAACAGGTGGTCGAAATGCCGAAGATATCCTCTAGGGACGTCGAATCGAAGGACCCGCCGCCAATCGTTCTGGCACTTTTCGCTACAAGTGCGTGTAGACGTCCGACACGCCGCAGCAAGCTGCTTTTGGTCCACGCACGCGCGAAACAGGCCGAAGAAATGGGTTCCCCGTCGGTAGGCGGCGGATGCAGGTGTTTAAATTTCCCGCTCGCTCTCATTTGCTCTGTGCCTTTATACAACGGGAAACTAAGTTTGAATTTTCAAACAAGGTCTGATTAACTGTCATATTCTTGCTATTGAAATGCCAAGAAAGATGTTTTGAGAATTTCTGCAGAACACTTCCAACTTTGTTAATATTTCACAAGTTTCCTTCGGTGCTGTCCTCTATATGTAAAATCGTGTTTACGTGTATCACAAGCCCCCTACCACCGTTCTCTTGGTTTGTTTTGTATTTCGTGCAAAGGTACACGAGGGTTACCTGCGCTAGTCGTTTCTAACTTAGCAGTGTGAGACCAGAGGAAAGGCAGTTAGTCATCACCAACTCTTGGACTACTATTTTACCAACAGACAATGGGGATGACCGTCACGTTATAACACCACCTTGGCTGAAAGGGCGAGCATGTTTGATGTGTCGGGAATTCGAACCAGCGACTCTCGGATTACGTGTCGAGTGCCTTAAACACTTCGCCGTGCCAGGCCTCTGTTCCACGGGAAATAATTCATTGCAACGTGTCTCTCATACAAATTATGATACGAAAATCATCCAGTAAAATGCTACACATTTTGTTACGCACATGATTCATATTCAGTTATACAACACTATCGTTTCATTTTTGGAAGGGCTCTTGTTTAAGCGTTTGAAGTTTTTCTTTAGTGCGCCCCCTATTTGTAACTTAAATAGTTTAACTTCCGAAGTGGGGTTTTTGTTAATCATTTTTAATTATGTATCTGACATTTTATTTTAAACTCACTATCCAATCTTTATTGTTTTGTAGTTGGGTTGTTTTTTTTCCCTCGCACGTTTCTTTTCATCTATCAATCAATTTGTTCGATTTATTGCTTACCATGAATTTCGAGGTTAATGTTACCCCTCTGAGTGTCACACATTTTACAAAACATTTTTCATTGGTAGCAGGTAGGGTAATGCAACGGATGTATTCGTGATTATTATCCAAGATATAGGTTACTGTATGGGTCAATCACCTTTTCGTGAACTTCTCCGACTTCCCGAAAAACATATTATTCTGCTCAGGGTTAAATAGGCCCGGTGTGGGCAGGTGCGTTAAGGCGTTCGACTCCCTGTTGCACCAAACATGCTCGCCCCTTTTAGCCGTGAGGGCGTTATAATGTGACAGTCAATACCACTATTCATTGGTAAAAGAGTAGCCCAAGAGTTGGCGGTGGGTGATGATGGCTAGAGGAGATAACCCTGGTGTAGCTTTCCGCGAAATTTAGAAACAAAATGTTGTTGGTAAACATTATTATACGCGTTAATTTGTTACATTGTCACGAGACGTTAGATTTAGAATGTTTTCGTTAATGATTTACTATTCAGTTTGAGGTACGTGAAGACGCGTTGTGGCGACAATAGCATATATACGGTTAGTCAACTTCTTCGTGGTTTTACCTTCAACAATTTCTCATATCTCCTTTAACGACTTCCACGTGTAACTTCCTTCTCCGTTTTCAACCTACTTTAATATTTCAACAGTAAGGAAACAATTACAATATTTTATATATTCTCCGATACGCGTTACTGCAGACTCTAGAAATAGTACATTTCGAGCAAATTTATAATTCAACTAAATTTCTAATAACAAATAAATGTGTACATTAATTCTAATGAATTCGCAAAAGCGAAACATTGATTTAAAAAAAAGTGCTACTTTTTATTTATCTGAAATGTAAAGTCGGCTTTCACAAACTTTTTCCAAACATAATGTGTTTGTGCCCAGCATGGCGAAGCGTGTTAAGGCGTTCGACTTGTAATTCGAGGGTCGCAGGTTCGAATCCCGGTCGCACAAAACATGCCCGTCCTTTCAGCCATTGGGGCGTTATGATGTGACGGTCAATCCGACTCTTCCTTGATTAAAGAGTAGCCCAAGAGTTGGCGGTGGGTGGTGATGACTAGCTGCCTTCCCTCTAGTCTTACACTACTAAATTAGGGACGGCTAGCGCAGATAGATCTCAAGTAGCTTTGCGCAAAATTCGAAACAAACTAAAACAAACGTAGTGCGTTTTCCCACCACAACAATTAACTATCCGATATTGTTGAAACGTCACGTTGCTAAGCGTAAAGCCGTAGAAACAAGAACAGGTATCTAATCTAAATACTAAAATGAATGAAAACGCTGGAAAATAACGTTCGGAGAAATGTTTTCTCTCTTTAAAAGATTTCCTTGTAATTTTCTTGAGAAGAACAGTATTTTATTGTTAATTGTAACATTGGTTGTTGCTGCGGTATGTAATTACCTTCTGGATATTAGCCGTTTTATTTTTATCTATTCACGGTGGACAGATAACTTTCTTCCACTTGACAAGATGTATCTACTCTTTCTTTGCTGCATGGCGACAGTGCTTGTCTTAATGTATCTCAAATTAAGTGGATCAGAGTATTCCAAACACAATGTCTTCAGATTTCTTCAGTCGGCAGTGTTGTCATTCATAACGGCAACACTCACTTCCAACATTGTATTTATATCTTACATGCTTAAAATATCTTATGAAACAAATAATGCCAGCTGGAGATTTAAAGCAGCGGTCATCGCTGTTATGAATAAAGAATACCCTGATTTTGGGTAAGTTATGAGATTTAATAAAATCTGTTTTTATACTTTTTAAAATAAAAAAAAAAATTGACGTAATTATCTGATGTCAGAAGTATTTTACTGTTAAAAATATGTGGATTAAAGCAACAAAGATGATACTGCGTGTCTTTAATAGATTGAATCTTTCATTAGTTAACTGCATCTTTAAACATAATGTGTAATTTGTAATTAACGAAGTTGATCTTTTGTGTTAATTTTCACAGTTGTTGTGTACTTACATATGCGTAATCGCAGTTGTTGGTTCTACGGATTTCTACAATAAGGTGTATCTGTATTGTCAATACGTTTTTTGAAACTAATGATTTATTCACCATGTTACGAAAATTACAGATCTGGTTACTTAACAACTTTCAATCTGCTTTCTGTTGTCAGATATCCTGATTATAAAAGATGTAGTGACGGTTGCCCGGAAGGAAAGACATATTTACTTGGTCTAAGCAACCTTTTATTTTACTATGAAATATTTACAGTTGCGATAGCTCTTTGTTCATGTCATATACTCCTTCGTGAATTATTGGTGAGATTTAAACTTAAATCGTCTAATGTAGTTTTTTTTTTTTTAGAATCCCTTAGTCAGTTAAACAACACTATATAAAAAAAAAAAAAACACTTTTTTCACCTAATTACATTAATTATGTGTGAAATTATATATCGATTATTGTAGACAATCTTTTTTTAGAGTGATAGAGTAAACTTACGTTTTACCAACGGCCCTACATGGCCAAGTGTGTTAAGGCGTGGGACGGGTATTCTGAGGATCGCATCCCCGTAGCGCCAAACATGCTCGACCTTTCAGCCGTGGGTGCGTTATAATGTGACGGTCAATCCCACTATTCCTTGGTATAAGAGTAGCCCAAGAGTTGACGGTGGGTGGTGATGACAATCAGCCTTACCTCTAGTCTTACAGTGCTAAATTAGGGTCGGCCATCACTGATAACCCTCGAGTCGCTCTGTGCGAAATTAAAAAACAAACAAACAAACCTTTCACCAACACCAAAAACAATCCAAGAGATGTTATTTATAATAAAAATAATGTGGGATTGATTCTTGGTCTAAGTAAGAGATTTAACTTCCTTCATAACTTAAATAGTGTAAAGTCGAATGTTCTACACAACAATCATTACATTATGAATAATATTTGTTGGCAAACGCGTATTTGTGTGGTGTAGTAATTCTTGTTTTATATTTTCTCAAAGAACAATAGAGTGACAGAAGAAGAAGTTATGCAGGAACTAAAAAGTATGACTTCTGTGGGCAATCCCATCGAAAGATATACTTTTATAAAAAAAATTGGACAAGGGTAAGTTTAAATGTAATATGTACACAAGGAGCTTTTTCTGCATTTAAAATTATAGAAAAGTGTGGTGGCTTGAATATGGTAGGTACTTTTATTAGTACTTGAGTTTTGGTTTCAAATTCTTTATGTCAGTTGTTCGGAAAATTGAGTCCAAAGAATAAATACTTAACATTTTGTGAAAAGTTGCAAAAGAACGATTTCGGGATTTAAAGTTAAATTTGTAGTTAATAGGAAAATAATAGAGATAAAATGTTATGTTTTGATAATAGCACTAATTATTTAACAATACCACTCAACGCATGTTGGTATTTTGTTTAATTTTTGTTGTACATTCACTAGATTTTCTAAAACTTTCCAACTGATTGAGGATGTGATATTAAGCTGATAATTTTGTAAATTTCACATGAATTTTTTTTACTCTCTCTTTCCTCCATACAATGGGAAACTAAGTTTGAATTTTCAAACATGGTCGAAGTAACTGTTATATACTTGGTACTGAAATGTGAAGCTAGATGTTTTGAGATCCGCTGCTACAAGTTCCTTTAATCAGGCTCATATGTGAGCACTTCACAGTTAGTAGATCTCTCAGTCATCTTATCTTCCAGTGGATTTGTCTTCAGTGGGTTACTTTTTTACGTCTGTTGCTTTACTACATCCTTCGACCACAAATTACTTCTGTTTCGGTCTTTGGTTATTCATCCTTTTGCTCTGACAATCACCACTTTAAGTCAGGGATTGGTCAATAAATATCTGTATGTTGATTGTCCCATTCAACTTTTCATTGGACGATTTCATTCGGTCCATACCATTCAATGTCAAGTTCTTCTGATTGCTCCTTACTGGCCTATTCATCTGTGTTTATATTAATTATGTAACTACCTCTGTTTCCTTTCCTTTGTTGGAATGTTTTCTGCCATTCATCTCTGGATCAGTAAAGGGTCATCTTAGCGGTTCAATGCTCCTTGCGTTGTTCAGGCTCTTACTAGACTATTGATTAAACATTTTCTGTTTCTTCGGTTAACAATTATCAGATGCCTTGTTCAACACGTTCCATTTTATCAATATTTCTGCATTGATAACTTTCTTCCAGATTCATTGTCTTCTGTGACATGTTGATCTTCTGGACTGAAAATGTTAATGGGGTCCTTCATTGCCTTACTGCTTTACACTTTTCATGTGAACTTTGTTAGACCATTTCCTATACATTTATTTCCTTTTCATCTCAGCCTGTGGTCATTGGTGGGCTGACATTTTAGCCAGGACTATTTCACATACTTTTATCATCTTACATATCTTCTCATTTATCTGAATCATTATTTCCGCCCAGAAACTACGGTGGCTAGGGGTGTAACTCTGATTAACCTTCCTTCCATTTCTCACCTTCTATGTCCTGTATGTGCTAATTCTCAATGTTTAATTGCTTACATGACGTTCGTATGTAGTGTTCATTCCCCTCTCGTTTGCCTTTGGAAACAGTTCTCTGTTTGTAATATTTCTCCCTCACTAACTGAAATAGAGCTTTTGATTCAATTGGTGTATTTCTCTTTGCATAGTTCAGAAAGTGTTAAACATTCGAAACTAAATAACTGTGTAATTTGATTTAAAAGGAGTATTTGGCAAATTATGAAGAACAAAATAACAGTATAGAAATACATCATTGCCCTGCGAATTTTTAAAGTACGTTTGTTCAGTCACAAATAGGCTTAGCATAGTGAGGTAGTTAAGGCGCTCGACTCGTCATTTGAAGGTGGCGGGTTCGAAGTTCCGTCGCACCAAACATGCTCGCCCTTTCAACTGTAGGGATGTAATGATGTGTCAATCAATTGAAGTATTCAATCGTAAAAGAGTAACCCAAGACTTGGCGATGACCTATAATGACTAGCTAACTTCCCTCTAGTTTTATACAATTAAATTATGGACGGTAGGCGCAGATAACCCTCGTGTAGCTTTGCGCGAAATTCAAAAGGAAACATACAAACAGAAATTTAGAAGATTTATAAAGCAAAATAATCAGTAGTGTCGTTAATATTATATTTTTTAAAATAATAAGTTGTTTTCAATGGATTAATTCATTCATTTTTGTTTCTGAATTTCGCACAAAGATACTCGAACGCTATCTGTGCTAGCCATCCCTAATTTAGCAGTGTAAGACAAGAGGGTGGGCAGCTAGTCATCACCACCCACTGCCAACTCTTTTACCAACGAATAGTGGGATTGACCATCACATTATAACGCCCCCACGGTTGGAAGGGCGAGCATATTTGGCGCGACCGGGATGCGAACCTGCGACCCTCAGATTACGAGTCGCACTCTTTACGCGCTTGGCCATGCCGGACCATTCGTGCATGTAGGCGTAGTTGAAATGTTTCAAAACTCGTCACACTACGAGTACATCTCGATTGTAACAGCAGAACACATTTTCAAAAGTTATCAATGTTACTTGATAGAGTGGTGCTTACTTGTGTCAGTATAAATTACTATTTATGTTTTATCCATACTTTATAGTATTCTTCATGTAGTAAGAAACATTTAACTATGCATGATATTCTAATTTCTGTATAATGAAATAAGCATTCATTTTACAATTTTACAAAGATTAGAAACATATGTTAATCCATTGTGTTTGTTTTCTCAAAGCACAATAATTTTATCACTAGAATTTAGTTATGTTTTTACATACCAGTATATTACATATTCTATTGATACTTCTTTTATTATTTCAGTGCTTCAGCAGCTGTATATAAAGCGAAAGATAGAGAAACAGGGTGGACAGTTGCTGTAAAGAAGATATATTTATCGCAGCAATTATACAAAGAAGATGTAATTACAGAACTATTAGTCCTCCGTGAAATAAAACATCCTAACGTAATCAGCTACCTAGACAGCTACCTCATAGGAGATGAACTCTGGGCAAGTATTCTTAGTGTTACATATTAGTGAATTCTCTTGTATTTTCAAGTTTACATTCCATAGAGTGCACGTTTAGGTACTAATCTTTATTAAACATAGTAAGTCAATTTCGAGCAACAGTATTGGTTTGTGAATAGTTACCCACATTATTCTTACAGGTTTGCTTTTTAGAAATCTTGTTTTTAAATAATACATGATTGGAAGACAATATTCTAGATGAAAAATCTAACTCTTCTAGAGTTACTTTAATTTTTACCTCGTGAAAAATTATTTTGGTATTGGTATTTGTTTTACATATATGATTACTGACAGAATCTTAAGTTAGGAACAAATATTATGTCTCATTGTTTATGAGAGATTTTACTAAAGAATAAAATGTAAGTGAAATTTTAAATTGTGTTTATTTAGGTAATCATGGAATATTTGGGAATCGGCTCTTTGGATAATGTCCTGACCAAAACCCGTTTATCTGAACATGATATATCAGCAATTTGTAAAGAAGTATGTTATATTGACTGTTATGAATAGAGATTTTTGTAATTTTGTTTGCTAACAGATGTCTAATGATTACAGTTTATTTAAAGGTCTGTTCAAAATTATTGCAGTTAGTTTCCCATGTCTGTTTTGCAAGCATTACTATATTAATAACATTGCTTATATATAATAATAATAAAAGCATGTGTCTATGCGTGTATGTTAAAGTCATAGCTTGAAGAAGAATGAACCCAAAAACCAAATATTTTGCACATGTACCAAGATGCTCCTGAGTGTACGCACCTGAGTGTTACTTTTCCACGTACCTGTGCATCTATTTTAGGAGGCAAAGTAACAAAAACCACAAATAACACGAGCGGTTTGTTGCATCACAAAAGAAATCACAGAGAGACAAACACATGTGAGCAGGTGTATATATGGATCTTTTTAAAGAAGGAAACTATCAAGATATCTGCATCGAAAAGAAGTTATTCCCTATATAACAAATTTTAATATATAGAGAAGTCAAGGCAAGAATTATTTTTTTATGCTAAAATGGTTTCTAAATTTTCACCATAATAGTACAGTACAGTAGAGATGGATGGATTGAGCCATTCTTGAGGACCATGCCATTTTATTATGAGTTTGTTTCCATTCCATGCAACCAGAAATGACAGTCATGTATGACCAATGCGTTTCTAACGAGGAGTGACCATGTGCCATGATACATGGTTAGTTAACGTCTGTCACTTGGAATATAACAATGTGATAACCTGAGTACAGCTGAATACTTTCATTTATAAAACGACACTGAATGTATAGTAAAGCCGATGGGATTTACTAACAGTCCTTTTTAACAATGGCTTCCATGTCATGTCACTAAGTTACAGAAGTATGTTTTAATATCGCTGTCATTCTGTGTACTGAAAATACATGAAATGAAACATCTACATAACAAAACTGGAAACTATTTGTTGATATTTTTCAATTTAGAATCTTCACTGATAAAAGAAGGTTTTTATTGTCGGTGATATAACAGAAAACACCTTAACTCGGAAATGATGCGAGTTTAAAATTGCCCAGGGCAATTACTGAAGGTGGTTGGTCTCAACCTAAAAGGCCACGCTTTTCTCGTAGCCAGTTTAATGTTAGGTGTTCCAGTGGCAGTAATAACTTTTCATCTTGGCAGCAGATGGTAAAACAACTGATATATCAACCCAATCTAAGCTTGGTACTTCTGCTATTTATAAATTATATATATTTGAACTATTGAAAACAACAAACACACTGAATTAAAATTATAGTGATATTTAAAAGTATTTATCTTCGAAATAAATTTACATCTCATGTAGGTTCTTCAGGGAATAGAATATCTTCACGTTAACAGTGTAATACACAGGGACATCAAAAGTCAAAATATATTAGTTGGTATGGACTGGAGCATAAAACTAGGTAAACTTTAAGACATATAATATCAGGTTTGGTTATTAGAAAAAAAAGTTGACTGCAGGTGTTTTCTTTTTACAGATTCCTAATAATTTGTCCAATGTTACTGAAAATCAGGGGTGTCTAAAACCCTTCAGGATTATCTTTTATACACATCTAATTTGTAGCCAAAATGTAGAAATTAGTTGAATATGTAAAAGGAAATACACCTGCAGCTATCTTGTTTTACAATAATTTTGAGCTTGTACAATATTTTAGTAATTTACAGCATTTAAATTGCAATATTTAATAAGTTTTATACCATTTGTATAGATATTTTCATAGAAACTTTTGTCTCTCACCATCCAGCCAAACTGATAAGCTATCTTATTGAACAAAATCTTTTTTGGCTCTGACATGTAGGAGACAAAAGATAGATTTGAAATGATGTTTTCGACACGCCACTGGTATTGAATCACAATGGACAAACTGAGAATAATGTAAAATAAAAACACACCATCTTCACTTAGCTTGTTTTTATTAGAATTTTGAAATCAGTTGGTTTTCAATATTGTGCCAGCATTCAGTGCTTGTGCAATGATTTTTTGTTATTAAAGTCATTACTTTCATTCCTACGTGAACAGAAACACATATATTATGAAGATGTTGATACGTTACATGGAAATCATGTTTACTCAGAAATAAAAAATATTCACGTATAAGAATTAGTGTTTCCAGTTCTCATGTTCAGTACAATATTAATGTACAATACATTCAGTACAATATCAACTACATAGCATAGCTATGTATTACTCTTTTAATAAATGTGTATATAATTTGACAAGTAAGCCTGGTTTTACGTATGTTTACTTGCAATGACACAGTCATGTGCCAAGTAATTTTCTAGCCTCCTTTACTGAAATAAATTGCCATATATTACTTGGAGGTGTTTAAATAAATAGAATTTAAAGAAGAAAATAATTTTACTTTTATATTGTTTTTATGACTATTTACCTAAGATATTTGGAAATTATAAAATAATTTATTGGACGTTACATTTTTTTTAATACAAGCGTCTTCGAAACACATTTGAGTAAGAATTTTTGTTCTGAAAATAAGTGCGAAACACGAATAAAAAGAACAGATTTGTCGCAATATTTTGTTCGTTGACAAGATTTATTTGGATGATTAATTGTTTCTATTTTTCTATCAAAATTTGCAATAGAAACAACACAAATCAAAATTACAGTTAACTGTTTGAATATTTCTGTTGTCAATTTATCTTTAACAAATGATAGTAGAATTTTATTTCATTATAAATTATGTGTCTGATTATTGAAAAGATAGTTTTGTTACATCGGTAATTTGACAGGAGGAGAATAGGCACGAAGAATGTTATTTTTATGTTGTCGTGCTCTCATAAAAGGATATCATACAACTGGCTGAAAAAAGTAGTTTTAACAATTTAAAAATTTTACTATCTAAGTTGATCCTAACATGCTGACTACAAAACTGTAAGAATTATTAATATACTTTAAATTCATTTTGTCAGGCTAACTTGAAATTCTTTCTAAATCATTTTTGTTTTCATTTTCACTCAAATGAAAATTTTATTCTTGGTTCTTTTCATCATGTAGCTGACTTTGGATTATGTGCCGTTATAACATCACAAGAAAGTAGAAAAACATCAACGGCCGGCACTCCGTACTGGATGGCACCTGAAATCGTTAAAACAAAAAAATACGGATGCGAAGTCGATATATGGTCTTTCGGGATCACAGTTATTGAGATGATACAGGAGAGCCTCCTTATTGTAATGAAGATCCCCTCATGGTAAGTGTTGCCAACCAGACCGTACAGCCATGGAGAAAAATTAGATTGAATTTCAACTTTCTCCTTATTTGAATGTACTTTCCTTTTTCTATGTAAATACTTTGATGAGTTGAGAGTAGAAAATTATGATTGAATAAATCTATAAGAGTTTCCTTCTGGATAAATTTAAAGTATTTCGTATAAATTTCAAGATCTTTTAAGAATTTGGGTAAATTAATGCTTGCGTTAGTTAAAGAGAAATGTTTCTGTAATAATATTACTCATAAAATTATCATTGTTTCGCAATACCCAACTTCTTAATAGTGAGATTTCGTTTACTTGAATACACAAATGATTGTATAATTTAGTTGAAATGTCTTCCAGCAACTCTAATAAGAAAAGACAGAACAAGGCTTGCCCATTAATCACACATATAGATATACATAAAGTCATGATGTCCCATTTCTTTTTTCAGCTATTTGATCTCATAGCGAAAAATGGGAAACCTGACATTAAAGAAAAAGATAACATTTCTCTCGTATTCCAAGATTTCTTGGAGAAGTGTTTACAAGTCGACGTTAGGAAACGATATACAGCTTCGGAACTCTTGAAGGTATGTCGTGAATTACTGTTACTTCACTATTTTATTTTGTTTTGCTTTGAACCTATTACCCTAATGACATACATCAAAAAGCAATATTAATAAGTCGAAGAATTCGTTGTTGTGCTTGCATGTTCATTTTACAGTTTGAGTACATCGACTTCAAACACCACTGCATAATTTATCATTTTTATTTTGTTATATCCATCAATCCCATACAATATCACATTTTACTGCTGAAAAATTTACCTGACTTGACGTCAAGATATATGGTGTACTTAATAGCGATTGGGGAACAATTCAATTCTAGAGCAATTTGTCAGAAAGTCCAGCTGGCATCACATAAAGCTTTTATGCAAGTTCTATAATTTCCTAACAATCCTTCATGCCTTGGGAGCTGTGACATGACAACAAAACTTAATGTATGGTGTTAAACACTGTTTTTATGAAGGTTTATATGTGGGTTGCTATTAAATTTATTCTTCTCAGTATATAAATGTTTTATATGCTAAGTTCTCTGTTAAGACACTGCATGTGGTTCTATGACAGTTATTTCAATCCCTATATTTCATTCAAGCATGAATTCTAAAGAATACTGATTATTCTTACGCTGGTTCATTCAGTTGTCAAGAGGGATCAGTGAAGCGTTACCATTGTGTTGAAATCTACAATCAGTTACCGTATGGGAGAATTATATCCGTAAAATGGAAATAATGACAAAATATTATCTTGTCGTAGCACTTTTGCACAGTACTGTCTGTATACAGAGACTGATTTAACAACATGTTTATCATGTAGAATTGGTACTTTTTTAAACAAATATTTTTTTTATTTTTCACTCAGCATCCTTTTATATCACGAGAAAAGAAATGTGAACACCATAACCGAGCGATGTGAGGCCAATATTCATCCTCGTTTATATTTATTTTTTGTGTATTCTATGTGTTGTTGTTTTGTATGTATTGTAAGCATTGGCACGTTAAATATTTATGATGTATAAATTGGGTTATTTGTTTTATATTTAATTATGTTATTTGGCTGTTAAATTTTACTGTATGTATATGTTTTATAATGTACAATATCATTATAAAATTGAAAGAATTAAAGGAGAATTTGTTTGAAATTACATTATTCTGTTCATATTTGGTGATTAAATCAACTCTAGAAAAGAATAAGTAATTAAATATCATATTGCCATTTTTGGTCCAAGTTATTTTATTTTCATAACGGATAATGTTTGTGCTAAAAGTACTCAAATATCTACAAATAAAAAGAAATATAGAAGTTTTAATAGTTTAATTGGTATTTTCCAAGATATATCAATCCTACACAAAATATTTCAAATGATATAAACAATATCTCCATATTTCGCAGTTATATCACTGAAATTACAAAAAAGTAAAGAATAAAATAAATGATTCTAATAAATCAGCATGACTATTGATTATTCAACACCATCGCTATCTATAAAATTTCCTTATTCCATCTTACATTGTCGCTTTTACTTTTGCTTTCAGTTTGGGATTTTAAACATTCTACAAACTCTGTGTAGATGTCGGAAACAAATTTTGTGATTATGTATCTTAGTGTTTTGGAGATTTAATGATTTTAATTCAAGAATGCTGTATAGGTGAAATACAGTTGTACAAGGACAGTTATTACAGACACATGAAAGTGATTGGTTTAACTTCTGTTCTCATAAAGGTGTGTAGGCCGTGATGGTAGGTAACTGGTGGCAGTGTATTATCCATCCTTGATCATTGAGATGAGAAATTGATATATTGTTAAAATCTGCACTTTTATGGATTAGTGTAACAAGAGCATCTCTTTCGAAGTGTTACATAAAGCATTCTCTGTTGGGGGAGAACCTTTAGAAGTGATTTATTGTTTGTGAAAAACAGTTTTGCGAGTGAAGTGTACAGAGGAGTGTTATGAAGTAAGACACCCTCGAAATTGATGGTGGAAAATAAGAAAAATATCATCAATATACCTTCTTTAGAGAACAGGTTTGAAGCTTCAATGGCAATTGTCAACCCATTTGTGTTCTTGGTGATTGAGGAAAATGTTGGCAAGCCTAAAACTCATGTAGGAGCCCTTACCAACAACATCTATCTGCTCGTATAATGTTATTAAGGAGGTGTAGAGAGTCTTTAGTCGAGAGTTCAAGCACAGATTTGAAATAAGATTCAGAAAGACCATTATCAGCAGAGACGTAACCCGAGGGCGCAGTCCATCTGAAAAATCAATTCGTTTTATAGCATTGAATGAAAAGTAAAACGTATGTAAACACTTAAAAGAGAGATTCACGAGCTAAGCCACAGACTATACACACTATCCAGTTTCACTGATACAAGGGAATGATAGATTTTGACATTTGTGGAATGAGCTTGGTCTTAAAGAAGTGTTTAGACATGATGTCTATCTCAGTATCTGTTGAAAGCGAAAGCAAGAAACCAGAAAGCTTTATGAATTTTAATTCATAGTACTTCAACTGCGTGGTGAGTGATGCTATTTTAAATAGTTTCTATATTAGTAAAATGATTGATTAAACAGTAAATTATTTATTTATTATATCCACTTGTAGCAAAATGACCTTCATATAGAAACCGAAAAGTGCTATGGGTTATTAATTAATGCCAATTAAGTTCTCAACAAAGGTTTTAAACATTTTATTGGAATTTATCAGTCAGTTTATAAAACTAAATATCTTAAATAAGCATCCTAAGAGAAGTGAAAACACCAGTAAATGAAAAAAAGTATGATTAGATATAGAAGGAAACACTATAATCTGTACCTTAGATCATAAAAATACAATCAGGTTTCTATACCAGTATTTATGAAAAACAGTTATGACAGAAACGTTTCAGTAGTATGTTAGTAACATTATTCTCTCATAGAAGCACATGTAGCTGAAAAATACAAACGTAAATTTAAATCTGTAGTAACTCCACAGAAGTATAGAAACACGACTGTAAGACACACAGAATACGCTAATAAGACCTTTGTAAAACACATTTAAGTTAAACCTATACTGTTTCGTCAGGTACACTTTCATTATACTAAACCTATAATAGATGTACATTGAATAGAAGACTCTCAGCTTTTGTAAATGAAGAATGTCATACTTAAATATAAACATTTGAAATCAAATTACCCTTAGTAACACAGTGTATACATAGAATCTTAATAAGAGTATCCACCATTTTATGACACGCACAATATACCAAGTAAGACTATCTAAAGAAAGAAATCCGTAAATATAAAACGTGCACAATAAATTAAAATCTATACTCAATCCTATGGGCTTTTTTAATATACATAATTCACCTAGTGATGCCTACAGAAACCATAGTAACAACATGCGCGTACATTAAAATTAACCACATACAGAACTTAAATGCCAGAATCCTCCTGTAAACTGTCCATCTGTAGTAACAGTCTCTCTAGCGTAAAGTAGTAATGGGTGTTATAAAGACTAATCGATAGGTTACATTATTGTATTAATATGATATCTACCCATATATCAAGGGTATTGACTTTTGAATAAAGGGTATTAGGTTACTTTGTTCTTGTACTCATCATCTCCTTACTTCAGTTACCAAGGAAAAGGAGGGCGAGATACTTCCATACAAACACATTTGATTAATAGCCAACCGTTCGGGCACTTTTCGCTACAACAGCGTGTAGACGTCCGACACGCCGCAGCAAGCTGCAGTTGGTCCACTCACGCGCGAAACAGGCCGAAGAAATGGGTTCCCCCGTCGGTAGGCGGCGGGCGCGGGTGTTTAAAATTCCCGCTCGCTCTCATTTGCTCTGTGCCTGTGTTCGAGGTGTCCCGAGGCCAATGCGTGTTGTTGGCTGGAACAGGTGGTCCAAATGCCGAAGATATCCTCTAATGACGTCGAATCGAAGGACCCGCTGCCAACTCTTCGGGCACTTTTCGCCATAATTGCGTGTAGACGTCCGACACGCTACAGCAAGCTGCTGTTGCTCCACGCACGCGCGAAACAGGCCGAAGAAATGGGTTCCCCCATCGGTAGGCGGCGGGCGCTGGTGTTTAAATATCCCACTCGCTCTCATTTGCTCTGAGAATCTGTTCGAATTGTCCCGAGGCCAATGCGTGTAGTTGGCGATAACAAGTGGTCAAAATGCCGAAGATATCCTCTAGGGACGTCGAATCGAAGGACCCGCCGCCAACCGTTCGAGCACTTTTCGCTGCAACTGCGTGTAGACGTCAGACACGCCGCAGCAAAGTGCTGTTGGTCCACGCACGCGCGAAACATGCCGAAGAAATGGGTTCCCCCGTCGGTAGGCGGCGGGCGAGGGTGTTTAAATTTCCCGCTCGCTCTCATTTGCTCTGTGCCTGTGTTCGAGGTGTCCCGAGGCCAATGCGTGTTGTTGGCTGGAAATGGTGGTCGAAATGCCGAAGATATTTTCTAGGGACGTCGAATCAAGGAACCGCCGCCAACCGTTTCGGCACTTTTGCTACAACTGCGTGTAGACGTCAGACACGCCGCAGCAACCTGCTGTTAGTACACTCACGAGCGAAACAGGCCGAAAAATGGGTTCCCCCGTCGGTAGGCGGCGGGCGCTGGTGTTTAAATATCCCACTCGCTCTCATTTGCTCTGAGAATCTGTTCGAATTGTCCCGAGGCCAATGCGTGTTGTTGGCTGGAACAGGTGGTCCAAATGCCGAAGATATCCTCTAATGACGTCGAATCGAAGGACCCGCTGCCAACTCTTCGGGCACTTTTCGCCATAATTGCGTGTAGACGTCCGACACGCTACAGCAAGCTGCTGTTGCTCCACGCACGCGCGAAACAGGCCGAAGAAATGGGTTCCCCCGTCGGTAGGCGGCGGGAGCTGGTGTTTAAATTTCCTGCTCGTTCTCATTTGCTCTGAGTCTCTCTTCGAGGTGTCCCGAGGCCAATGCGTATTGTTGGCGATAACAAGTGGTCTAAATGCCGAAAATATCCTCTAGGGACGTCGAATCGAAGGACCCGCCGCCAACCGTTCGGGCACTTTTTGCTAAAACTACGTGTAGACGTCCGACACGCCGCAGCAAGCTGCTGTTCGTCCACGCACGCGCGAAACAGGCCGTAGAAATGGATTCCCCCGTCGGTAGGCGGCGGGCGCGGGTGTTTAAATTTCCCGCTCGCTCTCATTTGCTCTGTGCCTCTGTTCGAAGTGTCCCGAGGCCAGTGCGTGTAGTTGGCGGGAACAGGTGGTCCAAATGCCGAAGATATCCTCTAGGGACGTCGAACTGAAGGATCAGCCGCCAACTGTTCGGGGACTTTTTGCTACAAGTTCGTGTAGACGTCCGACACGCCGCAGCAAGCTGCTCTTGGTCCATGAACGCGCGAAACAGGCCGAAGAAATGGGTTTCCCCGACGGTAGGCGGCGGGCGCGGGTGTTTAAATTTACCGCTCGCTTTCATTTGCTCTGAGACTCTGTTCGAGGTGTCCCGAGGACAATGCGTGTAGTTGGTGGGAACAGGTGGTACAAATGCCGAAGATATCCTCTAGGGACGTCGAATCGAAGGACCCGCCGCCAACCGTTCGGGCACTTTTTGCTACAACAGCGTGTAGACGTCCGACACGCCGCAGCAAGCTGCTGTTGGTCCACGCACGCGCGAAACAGGCCGAAGAAATGGGTTCCCCGTCGGTAGGCGGCGGGCGCGGGTGTTTAAATTTCCCGCTCGCTCTCATTTGCTCTGAGACTCTGTTCGAGGTGTCCCGAGGCCAATGCGTGTAGTTGGGGATAACAAGTGGTCGAAATGCCGAAGATATCCTCTAGGGACGTCGAATCGAAGGACCCGCCGCCAACCGTTCGGGCACTTTTCGCTACAACAGCGTGTAGACGTCCGACACGCCGCAGCAAGCTGCTGTTGGTCCACGCACGCGCGAAACAGGCCGAAGAAATGGGTTCTTCCGTCGGTAGGCGGCGGGCGCTGGTGTTTAAATTTCCTGCTCGTTCTCATTTGCTCTGATTCTGTGTTCGAGGTGTCCCGAGGCCAATGCGTGTAGTTGGCGATAACAAGTGGTCGAAATGCCGAAGATATCCTCTAGGGACGTCGAATCGAAGGACCCGCCGCCAACCGTTCGGGCACTTTTCGCTACAACTGCGTGTAGACGTCCGACACGCCGCAGCAAGCTGCTGTTGGTCCACGCACGCGCGAAACAGGCCGAAGAAATGGTTTCACCCGTCGGTAGGCGGCGGGCGCGGGTGTTTAAATTTCCCGCTCGCTCTCATTTGCTCTGTGCCTCTGTTCGAGGTGTCCCGAGGCCAATGCTTGTAGTTGGCGGGAACAGGTGGTCGAAATGCCGAAGATATCCTCTAGGGACGTCGAATCGAAGGACCCGCCGCCAACCGTTCGGGCACTTTTCGCTACAACTGCGTGTAGACGTCCGACACGCCGCAGCAAGCTGCTGTTGGTCCACGCACGCGCGAAACAGGCCGAAGAAATGGGTTCCCCGTCGGTAGGCGGCGGGCGCGGGTGTTTAAATTTCCCGCTCGCTCTCATTTGCTCTGAGACTCTGTTCGAGGTGTCCCGAGGCCAATGCGTGTAGTTGGCGATAACAAGTGGTCGAAATGCCGAAGATATCCTCTAGGGACGTCGAATCGAAGGACCCGCCGCCAACCGTTCGGGCACTTTTCGCTACAACAGCGTGTAGACGTCCGACACGCCGCAGCAAGCTGCTGTTGGTCCACACACGCGCGAAACAGGCCGAAGAAATGGGTTCCCCCGTCGGTAGGCGGCGGGCGCGGGTGTTTAAATTTCCCGCTCGCTCTCATTTGCTCTGAGTCTCTGTTCGAGGTGTCCCGAGGCCAATGCGTGTAGTTGGCGGGAACAGGTGGTCGAAATGCCGAAGATATCCTCTAGGGACGTCGAATCGAAGGACCCGCCGCCAACCGTTCGGGCACTTTTCGCTACAACTGCGTGTAGACGTCCGACACGCCGCAGCAAGCTGCTGTTGGTCCACGCACGCGCGAAACAGGCCGAAGAAATGGGTTCCCCGTCGGTAGGCGGCGGGCGCGGGTGTTTAAATTTCCCGCTCGCTCTCATTTGCTCTGTGCCTCTGTTCGAGGTGTCCCGAGGCCAATGCGTGTAGTTGGCGGAACAGGTGGTCGAAATGCCGAAGATATCCTCTAGGGACGTCGAATCGAAGGACCCGCCGCCAACCGTTCGGGCACTTTTCGCTACAACTGCGTGTAGACGTCCGACACGCCGCAGCAAGCTGCTGTTGGTCCACGCACGCGCGAAACAGGCCGAAGAAATGGGTTCCCCATCGGTAGGCGGCGGGCGCTGGTGTTTAAATTTCCCGCTCGCTCTCATTTGCTCTGAGACTCTGTTCGAGGTGTCCCGAGGCCAATGCGTGTAGTTGGCGATAACAGGTGGTCGAAATGCCGAAGATATCCTCTAGGGACGTCGAATCGAAGGACCCGCCGCCAACCGTTCGGGCACTTTTCGCTACAACTGCGTGTAGACGTCCGACACGCCGCAGCAAGCTGCTGTTGGTCCACGCACGCGCGAAACAGGCCGAAGAAATGGGTTCCCCCGTCGGTAGGCGGCGGGCGCGGGTGTTTAAATTCCCGCTCGCTCTCATTTGCTCTGTGCCTCTGTTCGAGGTGTCCCGAGGCCAATGCGTGTTGTTGGCTGGAACAGGTGGTCGAAATGCCGAAGATATCCTCTAGGGACGTCGAATCGAAGGACCCGCCGCCAACCGTTCGGGCACTTTTTGCTACAACTGCGTGTAGACGTCCGACACGCCGCAGCAAGCTGCTGTTGGTCCACGCACGCGCGAAACAGGCCGAAAAAATGGGTTCCCCCATCGGTAGGCGGCGGGCGCTGGTGTTTAAATATCCCACTCGCTCTCATTTGCTCTTAGACTCTGTTCGAGGTGTCCCGAGGCCAATGCGTGTAGTTGGGGATAACAAGTGGTCGAAATGCCGAAGATATCCTCTAGGGACGTCGAATCGAAGGACCCGCCGCCAACCGTTCGGGCACTTTTCGCTACAACAGCGTGTAGACGTCCGACACGCCGCAGCAAGCTGCTGTTGGTCCACGCACGCGCGAAACAGGCCGAAGAAATGGGTTCACCCGTCGGTAGGCGGCGGGCGCTGGTGTTTAAATATCCCGCTCGCTCTCATTTGCTCTGTGCCTCTGTTCGAGGTGTCCCGAGGCCAATGCGTGTAGTTGGCGGTAACAGGTGGTCGAAATGCCGATGATATCCTCTAGGGACGTCGAATCGAAGGACCCGCCGCCAACCGTTCGGGCACTTTTTGCTACAACTGCGTGTAGACGTCCGAAACGCCGCAGCAAGCTGCTGTGGTCCACGCACGCGCGAAACAGGCCGAAGAAATGGGTTCCCCGTCGGTAGGCGGCGGGCGCGGGTGTTTAAATTTCCCGCTCGCTCTCATTTGCTCTGTGCCTCTCTTCGAGGTGTCCCGAGCCCAATGTGCGTGTTTGGCAGTAACAGGTGGTCGAAATGCCGAAGATATCCTCTAGGGACGTCGAATCGAAGGACCCGCCGCCAACCGTTCGGGCACTTTTCGCTACAACTGCGTGTAGACGTCCGACACGCCGCAGCAAGCTGCTGTAGGTCCACGCACGCGCGAAACAGGCGAAGAAATGGGTTCCCGCGTCGGTAGGCGGCGGGCGCGGGTTTTTAAATTTCCCGCTCGCTCTCATTTGCTCTGTGCCTCTGTTCGAATTGTCCCGAGGCCAATGCGTGTAGTTGGCGGTAACAGGTGGTCGAAATGCCGAAGATATCCTCTAGGGACGTCGAATCGAAAGACCCGCCGCCAACCGTTCGGGCACTTTTCGCTACAACAGCGTGTAGACGTCCGACACGCCGCAGGAAGCTGCAGTTGGTCCACGCACGCGCGAAACAGGCCGAAGAAATGGGTTCCCCCGTCGGTAGGCGGCGGGCGCGGGTGTTTAAATTTCCCGCTCGCTCTCATTTGCTCTGTGCCTGTGTTCGAGGTGTCCCGAGGCCAATGCGTGTTGTTGGCGGGAACAGGTGGTCGAAATGCCGAAGATATCCTCTAGGGACGTCGAATCGAAAGACCCGCCGCCAACCGTTCGGGCACTTTTGCTACAACTGCGTGTAGACGTCCGACACGCCGCAGCAAGCTGCTGTTGGTCCACGCACGCGCGAAACAGGCCGAAGAAATGGGTTCCCCGTCGGTAGGCGGCGGGCGCGGGTGTTTAAATTTCCCGCTCGCTCTCATTTGCTCTGAGACTCTGTTCGAGGTGTCCCGAGGCCAATGCGTGTAGTTGGCGATAACAAGTGGTCGAAATGCCGAAGATATCCTCTAGGGACGTCGAATCGAAGGACCCGCCGCCAACCGTTCGGGCACTTTTCGCTACAACTGCGTGTAGACGTCCGACACGCCGCAGCAAGCTGCTGTTGGTCCACGCACGCGCGAAACAGGCCGAAGAAATGGGTTCCCCGTCGGTAGGCGGCGGGCGCGGGTGTTTAAATTTCCCGCTCGCTCTCATTTGCTCTGAGACTCTGTTCGAGGTGTCCCGAGGCCAATGCGTGTTGTTGGCGGGAACAGGTGGTCGAAATGCCGAAGATATCCTCTAGGGACGTCGAATCGAAGGACCCGCCGCCAACCGTTCGGGCACTTTTGCTACAACTGCGTGTAGACGTCCGACACGCCGCAGCAAGCTGCTGTTGGTCCACGCACGCGCGAAACAGGCCGAAGAAATGGGTTCCCCGTCGGTAGGCGGCGGGCGCGGGTGTTTAAATTTCCCGCTCGCTCTCATTTGCTCTGAGACCTCTGTTCGAGGTGTCCCGAGGCCAATGCGTGTAGTTGGCGGGAACAGGTGGTCGAAATGCCGAAGATATCCTCTAGGGACGTCGAATCGAAGGACCCGCCGCCAACCGTTCGGGCACTTTTGCTACAACTGCGTGTAGACGTCCGACACGCCGCAGCAAGCTGCTGTTGGTCCACGCACGCGCGAAACAGGCCGAAGAAATGGGTTCCCCGTCGGTAGGCGGCGGGCGCGGGTGTTTAAATTTCCCGCTCGCTCTCATTTGCTCTGAGACTCTGTTCGAGGTGTCCCGAGGCCAATGCGTGTAGTTGGCGGGAACAGGTGGTCGAAATGCCGAAGATATCCTCTAGGGACGTCGAATCGAAGGACCCGCCGCCAACCGTTCGGGCACTTTTGCTACAACTGCGTGTAGACGTCCGACACGCCGCAGCAAGCTGCTGTTGGTCCACGCACGCGCGAAACAGGCCGAAGAAATGGGTTCCCCCGTCGGTAGGCGGCGGGCGCGGGTGTTTAAATTTCCCGCTCGCTCTCATTTGCTCTGAGACTCTGTTCGAGGTGTCCCGAGGCCAATGCGTGTAGTTGGCGGGAACAGGTGGTCGAAATGCCGAAGATATCCTCTAGGGACGTCGAATCGAAGGACCCGCCGCCAACCGTTCGGGCACTTTTGCTACAACTGCGTGTAGACGTCCGACACGCCGCAGCAAGCTGCTGTTGGTCCACGCACGCGCGAAACAGGCCGAAGAAATGGGTTCCCCGTCGGTAGGCGGCGGGCGCGGGTGTTTAAATTTCCCGCTCGCTCTCATTTGCTCTGTGCCTCTGTTCGAGGTGTCCCGAGGCCAATGCGTGTAGTTGGCGGGAACAGGTGGTCGAAATGCCGAAGATATCCTCTAGGGACGTCGAATCGAAGGACCCGCCGCCAACCGTTCGGGCACTTTTGCTACAACTGCGTGTAGACGTCCGACACGCCGCAGCAAGCTGCTATTGGTCCACGCACGCGCGAAACAGGCCGAAGAAATGGGTTTCCCGTCGGTAGGCGGCGGGCGCGGGTGTTTAAATTTCCCGCTCGCTCTCATTTGCTCTGTGCCTCTGTTCGAGGTGTCCCGAGGCCAATGCGTGTAGTTGGCGGGAACAGGTGGTCGAAATGCCGAAGATATCCTCTAGGGACGTCGAATCGAAGGACCCGCCGCCAACCGTTCGGGCACTTTTCGCTACAACAGCGTGTAGACGTCCGACACGCCGCAGCAAGCTGCTGTTGGTCCACGCACGCGCGAAACAGGCCGAAGAAATGGGTTCCCCCGTCGGTAGGCGGCGGGCGCGGGTGTTTAAATTTCCCGCTCGCTCTCATTTGCTCTGAGACTCTGTTCGAGGTGTCCCGAGGCCAATGCGTGTAGTTGGCGGGAACAGGTGGTCGAAATGCCGAAGATATCCTCTAGGGACGTCGAATCGAAGGACCCGCCGCCAACCGTTCGGGCACTTTTGCTACAACAGCGTGTAGACGTCCGACACGCCGCAGCAAGCTGCTGTTGGTCCACGCACGCGCGAAACAGGCCGAAGAAATGGGTTCCCCGTCGGTAGGCGGCGGGCGCGGGTGTTTAAATTTCCCGCTCGCTCTCATTTGCTCTGAGACTCTGTTCGAGGTGTCCCGAGGCCAATGCGTGTAGTTGGGGATAACAAGTGGTCGAAATGCCGAAGATATCCTCTAGGGACGTCGAATCGAAGGACCCGCCGCCAACCGTTCGGGCACTTTTCGCTACAACTGCGTGTAGACGTCCGACACGCCGCAGCAAGCTGCTGTTGGTCCACGCACGCGCGAAACAGGCCGAAGAAATGGGTTCCCCGTCGGTAGGCGGCGGGCGCGGGTGTTTAAATTTCCCGCTCGCTCTCATTTGCTCTGTGCCTCTGTTCGAGGTGTCCCGAGGCCAATGCGTGTAGTTGGCGGGAACAGGTGGTCGAAATGCCGAAGATATCCTCTAGGGACGTCGAATCGAAGGACCCGCCGCCAACCGTTCGGGCACTTTTCGCTACAACAGCGTGTAGACGTCCGACACGCCGCCTCAAGCTACTGTTGGTCCACGCACGCGCGAAACAGGCCGAAGAAATGGGTTCCCCGTCGGTAGGCGGCGGGCGCTGGTGTTTAAATTTCCTGCTCGCTCTCATTTGCTCTGATTCTCTGTTCGAGGTGTCCCGAGGCCAATGCGTGTAGTTGGCGATAACAAGTGGTCGAAATGCCGAAGATATCCTCTAGGGACGTCGAATCGAAGGACCCGCCGCCAACCGTTCGGGCACTTTTCGCTAGAACTGCGTGTAGACGTCCGACACGCCGCAGCAAGCTGCTGTTGGTCCACGCACGCGCGAAACAGGCCGAAGAAATGGGTTCCCCGTCGGTAGGCGGCGGGCGCGGGTGTTTAAATTACCCGCTCGCTCTCATTTGCTCTGAGACTCTGTTCGAGGTGTCCCGAGGCCAATGCGTGTAGTTGGGGATAACAAGTGGTCGAAATGCCGAAGATATCCTCTAGGGACGTCGAATCGAAGGACCCGCCGCCAACCGTTCGGGCACTTTTCGCTACAACAGCGTGTAGACGTCCGACACGCCGCAACAAGCTGCTGTTGGTCCACTCACGCGCGAAACAGGCCGAAGAAATGGGTTCCCCGTCGGTAGGCGGCGGGCGCGGGTGTTTAAATTTCCCGCTCGCTCTCATTTGCTCTGTGCCTGTGTTCGAGGTGTCCCGAGGCCAATGCGTGTTGTTGGCTGGAACAGGTGGTCGAAATGCCGAAGATATCCTCTAGGGACGTCGAATCGAAGGACCCGCCGCCAACCGTTCGGGCACTTTCGCTACAACAGCGTGTAGACGTCCGACACGCCGCAGCAAGCTGCTGTTGGTCCTCACACACGCGAAACAGGCCGAAGAAATGGGTTCACTTGTCATGAGGCGGCGGGCGCGGGTGTTTAAATTTCCCGCTCGCTCTCATTTGCTCTGTGCCTGTGTTCGAGGTGTCCCGAGGCCAATGCGTGTAGTTGGCGGGAACAGGTGGTCGAAATGCCAAAGATATCCTCTAGGGACGTCGAATCGAAGGACCCGCCGTCAACCGTTCGGGCACTTATCGCTAGAACTGCGTCTAGACCGGCGACACGCCGCAGCAAGATGCTGTTGGTCCATTCACTCGCGAAACAGGCCGAAGAAATGGGTTTCCCCGTCGGTAGGCGGCGGGCGCGGGTGTTTAAATTTCCCGCTCGCTCTTATTTGCTCTGAGACTCTGTTCGAGGTGTCCCGAGGCCAATGCGTGTAGTTGGCGGGAACAGGTGGTCGAAATGCCGAAGATATCCTCTAGGGACGTCGAATCGAAGGACCCGCCGCCAACCGTTCGGGCACTTTTCGCTACAACTGCGTGTAGACGTCCGACACGCTGCAGCAAGCTGCTGTTGGTCCACGCACGCGCGAAACAGGCCGAAGAAATGGGTTCCACTTTTGGTAGGCGGCGGGCGAGGTGTTTAAATTTCCCGCTCGCTCTCATTTGCTCTGAGTCTCTGTTCGAGGTGTCCCGAGGTCAATGCGTGTAGTTGGCGGGAACAGGTGGTCGAAATGCCGAAGATATCCTCTAGGGACGTCGAATCGAAGGACCCGCCGCCAACCGTCCGGCCACTTTTCGCTACAACTGTGTGTAGACGTCCGACACGCCGCAGCAAGCTGCTGTTGGTCCACGCACTCGCGAAACAGCCTGATGAAATGGGTTCCCCGTCGGTAGGCGGCGGATGCATGTGTTCAAATTTCCCGCTCGCTCTCATTTGCTCTGTGCCTTTATACAACGGGAAACTAAGTTTGAATTTTCAAACAAGGTCTGATTAACTGTCATATTCTTGCTATTGAAATGCCAAGAAAGATGTTTTGAGAATTTCTGCAGAACACTTCCAACTTTGTTAATATTTCACAAGTTTCCTTCGGTGCTGTCCTCTATATGTAAAATCGTGTTTACGTGTATCACAAGCCCCCCTACCACCGTTCTCTTGGTTTGTTTTGTATTTCGTGCAAAGGTACACGAGGGTTACCTTCGCTAGTCGTTTCTAACTTAGCAGTGTGAGACCAGAGGAAAGGCAGTTAGTCATCACCAACTCTTGGACTGCTATTTTACCAACAGACAATGTGGATGACCGTCACGTTATAACACCACCTTGGCTGAAAGGGCGAGCATGTTTGATGTGGCGGGAATTCGAACCAGCGACCCTCGGATTACGTGTCGAGTGCCTTAAACACTTCGCCGTGCCAGGCCTCTGTTCCACGGGAAATAATTCATTGCAACGTGTCTCTCATACAAATTATGATACGAAAATCATCCAATAAAAATGCTACACATTTTTGTTACGCACATGATTCATATTCAGTTATACAACACTATCGTTTCATTTTTGGAAGGGCTCTTGTTTAAGCGTTTGAAGTTTTTCTTTAGTGCGCCCCCTATTTGTAACTTAAATAGTTTAACTTCCGAAGTGGGGTTTTTGTTAATCATTTTTAATTATGTATCTGACATTTTATTTTAAACTCACTATCCAATCTTTATTGTTTTGTAGTTGGGTTTTTTTTTTACGTCGCACGTTTCTTTTCATCTATCAATCAATTTGTTCGATTTATTGCTTACCATGAATTTCGAGGTTAATGTTACCACTCTGAGTGTCACACGTTTTACAAAACATTTTTTCATTGGTAGCAGGTAGGGTAATGCAACGGATGTATTCGTGATTATTATCCAAGATATAGGTTACTGTATGGGTCAATCACCTTTTCCTGAACTTCTCCGACTTCCCCAAGAACATATTATTCTGCTCAGGGTTAAAAAGGCCCGGTGTGGGCAGGTGCGTTAAGGCGTTCGACTCCCTGTTGCACCAAACCTGCTCGCCCCTTTTTAGCCGTGAGGGCGTTATAATGTGACAGTCAATACCACTATTCATTGGTAAAAGAGTAGTCCAAGAGTTGGCGGTGGGTGATGATGGCTAGAGGAGATAACCCTGGTGTAGCTTTCCGCGAAATTTAGAAACAAATGTTGTTGGTAAACATTATTATACGCGTTAATTTGTTACATTGTCACGATACGTTAGATTTAGAATGTTTTCGTTAATGATTTACTATTCAGTTTGAGGTACGTGAAGACGCGTTGTGGCGACATTAGCATATATACGGTTAGTCATCTTCTTCGTGGTTTTACCTTCAACAATTTCTCATATCTCCTTTAACGACTTCCACGTGTAACTTCCTTCTCCGTTTTCAACCTACTTTAATATTTCAACAGTAAGGAAACAATTACAATATTTTATATATTCTCCGATACGCGTTACTGCAGACTCTAGAAATAGTACATTTCTAGCAATTTTATAATTCAACGAAATTTCTAATAACAAATAAATGTGTACATTAATTCTAATGAATTCGCAAAAGCGAAACATTGATTTAAAAAAAAGTGTTACTTTTTATTTATCTGAAATGTAAAAGTCGGCTTTCACAAACTTTTTCCAAACATTTGTGTTTGTGCCCAGCATGGCGAAGAGTGTTAAGGTGTTCGACTTGTAATTCGAGGGTCGCAGGTTCGAATCCCGGTCGCACAAAACATGCCCGCCCTTTCAGCCGTGGGGGCGTTATGATGTGACGGTCAATCCGACTCTTCCTTGATTAAAGAGTAGCCCAAGAGTTGGCGGTGGGTGGTGATGACTAGCTGCCTTCCCTCTAGTCTTACACTACTAAATTAGGGACGGCTAGCGCAGATAGATCTCAAGTAGCTTTGCGCAAAATTCGAAACAAACTAAAACAAACGTAGTGCGTTTTTCCCACCACAACAATTAACTATCCGATATTGTTGAAACGTCACGTTGCTAAGCGTAAAGCCGTAGAAACAAGAACAGGTATCTAATCTAAATACTAAAATGAATGAAAAACGCTGGAACATAACGTTCGGAGAAATGTTTTCTCTCTTTAAAAGATTTCCTTGTAATTTTCTTGAGAAGAACAGTATTTTATTGTTAATTCTAACATTGGTTGTTGCTGCGGTATGTAATTACCTTCTGGATATTAGCCGTTTTATTTTTATCTATTCACGGTGGACAGATAACTTTCTTCCACTTGACAAGCTGTATCTACTCTTTCTTTGCTGCATGGCGACAGTGCTTGTCTTAATGTATCTCAAATTAAGTGGATCATGGTATTCCAAACACAATGTCTTCAGATTTCTTCAGTCGGCAGTGTTGTCATTCATAACGGCAACACTCACTTCCAACATTGTATTTATATCTTACATGCTTAAAATATCTTATGAAACAAATAATGCCAGCTGGAGATTTAAAGCAGCGGTCATCGCTGTTATGAATAAAGAATACCCTGATTTTGGGTAAGTTATGAGATTTAATAAAATCTGTTTTATACTTTTTAAAATAAGAAAAAAATTGACGTAATTATCTGATGTCAGAAGTATTTTACTGTTAAAAATATGTGGATTAAAGCAACAAAGATGATACTGCGTGTCTTTAATAGATTGAATCTTTCATTAGTTAACTGCATCTTTAAACATAATGTGTAATTTGTAATTAACGAAGTTGATCTTTTGTGTTAATTTTCACAGTTGTTGTGTACTTACATATGCGTAATCGCAGTTGTTGGTTCTACGGATTTCTACAATAAGGTGTATCTGTATATTCAATACGTTTTTGAAACTAATGATTTATTCACCATGTTACGAAAATTACAGATCTGGTTACTTAACAACTTTCAATCTGCTTTCTGTTGTCAGATATCCTGATTATAAAAGATGTAGTGACGGTTGCCCGGAAGGAAAGACATATTTACTTGGTCTAAGCAACCTTTTATTTTACTATGAAATATTTACAGTTGCGATAGCTCTTTGTTCATGTCATATACTCCTTCGTGAATTATTGGTGAGATTTAAACTTAAATCGTCTAATGTAGTATTTTTTTTTTTAGAATCCCATAGTCAGTTAAACAACACTATATAAAAACAAAAAAAACACTTTTTTTCACCTAATTACATTAATTATGTGTAAAATTATATATCGATTATTGTAGAGAATCTTTTTTTAGAGTGATAGAGTAAACTTACGTTTTACCAACGGCTCTACATGGCCAAGTGTGTTAAGGCGTGGGACGGGTATTCTGAAGATCGCATCCCCGTAGCGCCAAACATGCTCGACCTTTCAGCCGTGGGTGCGTTATAATGTGACGGTCAATCCCACTATTCCTTGGTATAAGAGTAGCCCAAGAGTTGACGGTGGGTGGTGATGACAATCAGCCTTACCTCTAGTCTTACAGTGCTAAATTAGGGTCGGCCATTACCTCTAACCCTCGAGTCGCTCTGTGCGAAATTGAAAAAAAACAAACAAACAAACAAACCTTTCACCAACACCAAAAACAATCCAAGAGATGTTATTTATAATAAAAATAATGTGGGATTGATTCTTGGTCTAAGTAACAGATTTAACTTCCTTCATAACTTAAATAGTGTAAAGTCGAATGTTCTACACAACAATCATTACATTATGAATAATATTTGTTTGCAAACGCGTATTTGTGTGGTGTAGTAATTCTTGTTTTATATTTTCTCAAAGAACAATAGAGTGACAGAAGAAGAAGTTATGCAGGAACTAAAAAAGTATGACTTCTGTGGGCAATCCCATCGAAAGATATACTTTTATAAAAAAAATTGGACAAGGGTAAGTTTAAATGTAATATGTACACAAGGAGCTTTTTCTGCATTTAAAATTATAGAAAAGTGTGGTGGCTTGAATATGGTAGGTACTTTTATTAGTACTTGAGTTTTTGGTTTCAAATTCTTTATGTCAGTTGTTCGGAAAATTGAGTCCAAAGAATAAATACTTAACATTTTGTGAAAAGTTGCAAAAGAACGATTTCGGGATTTAAAGTTAAATTTGTAGTTAATAGGAAAATAATAGAGATAAAATGTTATGTTTTGATAATAGCACTAATTATTTAACAATACCACTCAACGCATGTTGGTATTTTGTTTAATTTTTGTTGTACATTCACTAGATTTTCTAAAAACTTTCCAACTGATTGAGGATGTGATATTAAGCTGATAATTTTGTAAATTTCACATGATTTTTTTTTACTCTCTCTTTCCTCCATACAATGGGAAACTAAGTTTGAATTTTCAAACATGGTCGAAGTAACTGTTATATACTTGGTACTGAAATGTGAAGCTAGATGTTTTGAGATCCGCTGCTACAAGTTCCTTTAATCAGGCTCATATGTGAGCACTTCACAGTTAGTAGATCTCTCAGTCATCTTATCTTCCAGTGGATTTGTCTTCAGTGGGTTACTTTTACGTCTGTTGCTTTACTACATCCTTCGACCACAAATTACTTCTGTTTCGGTCTTTGGTTATTCATCCTTTTGCTCTGACAATCACCACTTTAAGTCAGGGATTGGTCAATAAATATCTGTATGTTGATTGTCCCATTCAACTTTTTCATTGGACGATTTCATTCGGTCCATACCATTCAATGTCAAGTTCTTCTGATTGCTCCTTACTGGCCTATTCATCTGTGTTTATATTAATTATGTAACTACCTCTGTTTCCTTTCCTTTGTTGGAATGTTTTCTGCCATTCATCTCTGGATCAGTAAAGGGTCATCTTAGCGGTTCAATGCTCCTTGCGTTGTTCAGGCTCTTACTAGACTATTGATTAAACATTTTCTGTTTCTTCGGTTAACAATTATCAGATGCCTTGTTCAACACGTTCCATTTTATCAATATTTCTGCATTGATAACTTTCTTCCAGATTCATTGTCTTCTGTGACATGTTGATCTTCTGGACTGAAAATGTTAATGGGGTCCTTCATTGCCTTACTGCTTTACACTTTTCATGTGAACTTTGTTAGACCATTTCCTATACATTTATTTCCTTTTCATCTCAGCCTGTGGTCATTGGTGGGCTGACATTTTAGCCAGGACTATTTCACATACTTTTTATCATCTTACATATCTTCTCATTTATCTGAATCATTATTTCCGCCCAGAAACTACGGTGGCTAGGGAGTGTAACTCTGATTAACCTTCCTTCCATTTCTCACCTTCTATGTCCTGTATGTGCTAATTCTCAATGTTTAATTGCTTACATGACGTTCGTATGTAGTGTTCATTCCCTCTCGTTTGCCTTTGGAAACAGTTCTCTGTTTGTAATATTTCTCCCTCACTAACTGAAATAGAGCTTTTGATTCAATTGGTGTATTTCTCTTTGCATAGTTCAGAAAGTGTTAAACATTCGAAACTAAATAACTGTGTATTTTGATTTAAAAGGAGTATTTGGCAAATTATGAAGAACAAAATAACAGTATAGAAATACATCATTGCCCTGCGAATTTTTAAAGTACGTTTGTTCAGTCACAAATAGGCTTAGCATAGTGAGGTAGTTAAGGCGCTCGACTCGTCATTTGAAGGTCGCGGGTTCGAAGTTCCGTCGCACCAAACATGCTCGCCCTTTCAACTGTAGGGATGTAATGATGTGTCAATCAATTGAAGTATTCAATCGTAAAAGAGTAACCCAAGACTTGGCGATGACCTATAATGACTAGCTAACTTCCCTCTAGTTTTATACAATTAAATTATGGACGGTAGGCGCAGATAACCCTCGTGTAGCTTTGCGCGAAATTCAAAAGGAAACATACAAACAGAAATTTAGAAGATTTATAAAGCAAAATAATCAGTAGTGTCGTTAATATTATATTTTTTAAAATAATAAGTTGTTTTCAATGGATTAATTCATTCATTTTTTGTTTCTGAATTTCGCACAAAGATACTCGAACGCTATCTGTGCTAGCCATCCCTAATTTAGCAGTGTAAGACAAGAGGGTGGGCAGCTAGTCATCACCACCCACTGCCAACTCTTTTACCAACGAATAGTGGGATTGACCATCACATTATAACGCCCCCACGGTTGGAAGGGCGAGCATATTTGGCGCGACCGGGATGCGAACCTGCGACCCTCAGATTACGAGTCGCACTCTTTACGCGCTTGGCCATGCCGGACCATTCGTGCATGTAGGCGTAGTTGAAATGTTTCAAAACTCGTCACACTACGAGTACATCTCGATTGTAACAGCAGAACACATTTTCAAAAGTTATCAATGTTACTTGATAGAGTGGTGCTTACTTGTGTCAGTATAAATTACTATTTATGTTTTATCCATACTTTATAGTATTCTTCATGTAGTAAGAAACATTTAACTATGCATGATATTCTAATTTCTGTATAATGAAATAAGCATTCATTTTTTACAATTTTACAAAGATTAGAAACATATGTTAATCCATTGTGTTTGTTTTTCTCAAAGCACAATAATTTTATCACTAGAATTTAGTTATGTTTTTACATACCAGTATATTACATATTCTATTGATACTTCTTTTATTATTTCAGTGCTTCAGCAGCTGTATATAAAGCGAAAGATAGAGAAACAGGGTGGACAGTTGCTGTAAAGAAGATATATTTATCGCAGCAATTATACAAAGAAGATGTAATTACAGAACTATTAGTCCTCCGTGAAATAAAACATCCTAACGTAATCAGCTACCTAGACAGCTACCTCATAGGAGATGAACTCTGGGCAAGTATTCTTAGTGTTACATATTAGTGAATTCTCTTGTATTTTCAAGTTTACATTCCATAGAGTGCACGTTTAGGTACTAATCTTTATTAAACATAGTAAGTCAATTTCGAGCAACAGTATTGGTTTGTGAATAGTTACCCACATTATTCTTACAGGTTTGCTTTTTAGAAATCTTGTTTTAAATAATACATGATTGGAAGACAATATTCTAGATGAAAAATCTAACTCTTCTAGAGTTACTTTAATTTTTACCTCGTGAAAAATTATTTTGGTATTGGTATTTGTTTTACATATATGATTACTGACAGAATCTTAAGTTAGGAACAAATATTATGTCTCATTGTTTATGAGAGATTTTACTAAAGAATAAAATGTAAGTGAAATTTTAAATTGTGTTTATTTAGGTAATCATGGAATATTTGGGAATCGGCTCTTTGGATAATGTCCTGACCAAAACCCGTTTATCTGAACATGATATATCAGCAATTTGTAAAGAAGTATGTTATATTGACTGTTATGAATAGAGATTTTTGTAATTTTGTTTGCTAACAGATGTCTAATGATTACAGTTTATTTAAAGGTCTGTTCAAAATTATTGCAGTTAGTTTCCCATGTCTGTTTTGCAAGCATTACTATATTAATAACATTGCTTATATATAATAATAATAAAAGCATGTGTCTATGCGTGTATGTTAAAGTCATAGCTTGAAGAAGAATGAACCCAAAAACCAAATATTTTGCACATGTACCAAGATGCTCCTGAGTGTACGCACCTGAGTGTTACTTTTCCACGTACCTGTGCATCTATTTTAGGAGGCAAAGTAACAAAAACCACAAATAACACGAGCGGTTTGTTGCATCACAAAAGAAATCACAGAGAGACAAACACATGTGAGCAGGTGTATATATGGATCTTTTTAAAGAAGGAAACTATCAAGATATCTGCATCGAAAAGAAGTTATTCCCTATATAACAAATTTTAATATATAGAGAAGTCAAGGCAAGAATTATTTTTTTATGCTAAAATGGTTTCTAAATTTTCACCATAATAGTACAGTACAGTAGAGATGGATGGATTGAGCCATTCTTGAGGACCATGCCATTTTATTATGAGTTTGTTTCCATTCCATGCAACCAGAAATGACAGTCATGTATGACCAATGCGTTTCTAACGAGGAGTGACCATGTGCCATGATACATGGTTAGTTAACGTCTGTCACTTGGAATATAACAATGTGATAACCTGAGTACAGCTGAATACTTTCATTTATAAAACGACACTGAATGTATAGTAAAGCCGATGGGATTTACTAACAGTCCTTTTTAACAATGGCTTCCATGTCATGTCACTAAGTTACAGAAGTATGTTTTAATATCGCTGTCATTCTGTGTACTGAAAATACATGAAATGAAACATCTACATAACAAAACTGGAAACTATTTGTTGATATTTTTCAATTTAGAATCTTCACTGATTAAAGAAGGTTTTTATTGTCGGTGATATAACAGAAAACACCTTAACTCGGAAATGATGCGAGTTTAAAATTGCCCAGGGGCAATTACTGAAGGTGGTTGGTCTCAACCTAAAAGGCCACGCTTTTCTCGTAGCCAGTTTAATGTTAGGTGTTCCAGTGGCAGTAATAACTTTTCATCTTGGCAGCAGATGGTAAAACAACTGATATATCAACCCAATCTAAGCTTGGTACTTCTGCTATTTATAAATTATATATATTTGAACTATTGAAAACAACAAACACACTGAATTAAAATTATAGTGATATTTAAAAGTATTTATCTTTGAAATAAATTTACATCTCATGTAGGTTCTTCAGGGAATAGAATATCTTCACGTTAACAGTGTAATACACAGGGACATCAAAAGTCAAAATATATTAGTTGGTATGGACTGGAGCATAAAACTAGGTAAACTTTAAGACATATAATATCAGGTTTGGTTATTAGAAAAAAAAGTTGACTGCAGGTGTTTTCTTTTTACAGATTCCTAATAATTTGTCCAATGTTACTGAAAATCAGGGGTGTCTAAAACCCTTCAGGATTATCTTTTATACACATCTAATTTGTAGCCAAAATGTAGAAATTAGTTGAATATGTAAAAGGAAATACACCTGCAGCTATCTTGTTTTACAATAATTTTGAGCTTGTACAATATTTTAGTAATTTACAGCATTTAAATTGCAATATTTAATAAGTTTTATACCATTTGTATAGATATTTTCATAGAAACTTTTGTCTCTCACCATCCAGCCAAACTGATAAGCTATCTTATTGAACAAAATCTTTTTTGGCTCTGACATGTAGGAGACAAAAGATAGATTTGAAATGATGTTTTCGACACGCCACTGGTATTGAATCACAATGGACAAACTGAGAATAATGTAAAATAAAAACACACCATCTTCACTTAGCTTGTTTTTATTAGAATTTTGAAATCAGTTGGTTTTCAATATTGTGCCAGCATTCAGTGCTTGTGCAATGATTTTTTGTTATTAAAGTCATTACTTTCATTCCTACGTGAACAGAAACACATATATTATGAAGATGTTGATACGTTACATGGAAATCATGTTTACTCAGAAATAAAAAATATTCACGTATAAGAATTAGTGTTTCCAGTTCTCATGTTCAGTACAATATTAATGTACAATACATTCAGTACAATATCAACTACATAGCATAGCTATGTATTACTCTTTTAATAAATGTGTATATAATTTGACAAGTAAGCCTGGTTTTACGTATGTTTACTTGCAATGACACAGTCATGTGCCAAGTAATTTTCTAGCCTCCTTTACTGAAATAAATTGCCATATATTACTTGGAGGTGTTTAAATAAATAGAATTTAAAGAAGAAAATAATTTTACTTTTATATTGTTTTTATGACTATTTACCTAAGATATTTGGAAATTATAAAATAATTTATTGGACGTTACATTTTTTTTTAATACAAGCGTCTTCGAAACACATTTGAGTAAGAATTTTGTTCTGAAAATAAGTGCGAAACACGAATAAAAAAGAACAGATTTGTAGCAATATTTTGTTCGTTGACAAGATTTATTTGGATGATTAATTGTTTCTATTTTTCTATCAAAATTTGCAATAGAAACAACACAAATCAAAATTACAGTTAACTGTTTGAATATTTCTGTTGTCAATTTATCTTTAACAAATGATAGTAGAATTTTATTTCATTATAAATTATGTGTCTGATTATTGAAAAGATAGTTTTGTTACATCGGTAATTTGACAGGAGGAGAATAGGCACGAAGAATGTTATCTTTATGTTGTCGTGCTCTCATAAAAGGATATCATACAACTGGCTGAAAAAAGTAGTTTTAACAATTTAAAAATTTTACTATCTAAGTTGATCCTAACATGCTGACTACAAAACTGTAAGAATTATTAATATACTTTAAATTCATTTTGTCAGGCTAACTTGAAATTCTTTCTAAATCATTTTGTTTTCATTTTCACTCAAATGAAAATTTTATTCTTGGTTCTTTTCATCATGTAGCTGACTTTGGATTATGTGCCGTTATAACATCACAAGAAAGTAGAAAAACATCAACGGCCGGCACTCCGTACTGGATGGCACCTGAAATCGTTAAAACAAAAAATACGGATGCGAAGTCGATATATGGTCTTTCGGGATCACAGTTATTGAGATGATACAGGAGAGCCTCCTTATTGTAATGAAGATCCCCTCATGGTAAGTGTTGCCAACCAGACCGTACAGCCATGGAGAAAAATTAGATTGAATTTCAACTTTCTCCTTATTTGAATGTACTTTCCTTTTGTATGTAAATACTTTGATGAGTTGAGAGTAGAAAATTATGATTGAATAAATCTATAAGAGTTTCCTTCTGGATAAATTTAAAGTATTTCGTATAAATTTCAAGATCTTTTAAGAATTTGGGTAAATTAATGCTTGCGTTAGTTAAAGAGAAATGTTTCTGTAATAATATTACTCATTAAAATTATCATTGTTTCGCAATACCCAACTTCTTAATAGTGAGATTTCGTTTACTTGAATACACAAATGATTGTATAATTTAGTTGAAATGTCTTCCAGCAACTCTAATAAGAAAAGACAGAACAAGGCTTGCCCATTAATCACACATATAGATATACATAAAGTCATGATGTCCCATTTCTTTTCAGCTATTTGATCTCATAGCGAAAAATGGGAAACCTGACATTAAAGAAAAAGATAACATTTCTCTCGTATTCCAAGATTTCTTGGAGAAGTGTTTACAAGTCGACGTACGGAAACGATATACAGCTTCGGAACTCTTGAAGGTATGTCGTGAATTACTGTTACTTCACTATTTTATTTTGTTTTGCTTTGAACCTATTACCCTAATGACATACATCAAAAAGCAATATTAATAAGTCGAAGAATTCGTTGTTGTGCTTGCATGTTCATTTTACAGTTTGAGTACATCGACTTCAAACACCACTGCATAATTTATCATTTTTATTTTGTTATATCCATCAATCCCATACAATATCACATTTTACTGCTGAAAAATTTACCTGACTTGACGTCAAGATATATGGTGTACTTAATAGCGATTGGGGAACAATTCAATTCTAGAGCAATTTGTCAGAAAGTCCAGCTGGCATCACATAAAGCTTTTATGCAAGTTCTATAATTTCCTAACAATCCTTCATGCCTTGGGAGCTGTGACATGACAACAAAACTTAATGTATGGTGTTAAACACTGTTTTATGAAGGTTTATTTGTGGGTTGCTATTAAATTTATTCTTCTCAGTATATAAATGTTTTATATGCTAAGTTCTCTGTTAAGACACTGCATGTGGTTCTATGACAGTTATTTCAATCCCTATATTTCATTCAAGCATGAATTCTAAAGAATACTGATTATTCTTACGCTGGTTCATTCAGTTGTCAAGAGGGATCAGTGAAGCGTTACCATTGTGTTGAAATCTACAATCAGTTACCGCATGGGAGAATTATATCCGTAAAATGGAAATAATGACAAAATATTATCTTGTCGTAGCACTTTTGCACAGTACTGTCTGTATACAGAGACTGATTTAACAACATGTTTATCATGTAGAATTGGTACTTTTTAAACAAATATTTTTTTTATTTTTCACTCAGCATCCTTTTATATCACGAGAAAAGAAATGTGAACACCATAACCGAGCGATGTGAGGCCAATATTCATCCTCGTTTATATTTATTTTTTGTGTATTCTATGTGTTGTTGTTTTGTATGTATTGTAAGCATTGGCACGTTAAATATTTATGATGTATAAATTGGGTTATTTGTTTTATATTTAATTATGTTATTTGGCTGTTAAATTTTACTGTATGTATATGTTTTATAATGTACAATATCATTATAAAATTGAAAGAATTAAAGGAGAATTTGTTTGAAATTACATTATTCTGTTCATATTTGGTGATTAAATCAACTCTAGAAAAGAATAAGTAATTAAATATCATATTGCCATTTTTGGTCCAAGTTATTTTATTTTCATAACGGATAATGTTTGTGCTAAAAGTACTCAAATATCTACAAATAAAAAGAAATATAGAAGTTTTTAATAGTTTAATTGGTATTTTCCAAGATATATCAATCCTACACAAAATATTTCAAATGATATAAACAATATCTCCATATTTCGCAGTTATATCACTGAAATTACAAAAAAGTAAAGAATAAAAATAAATGATTCTAATAAATCAGCATGACTATTGATTATTCAACACCATCGCTATCTATAAAATTTCCTTATTCCATCTTACATTGTCGCTTTTACTTTTGCTTTCAGTTTGGGATTTTAAACATTCTACAAACTCTGTGTAGATGTCGGAAACAAATTTTGTGATTATGTATCTTAGTGTTTTGGAGATTTAATGATTTTAATTCAAGAATGCTGTATAGGTGAAATACAGTTGTACAAGGACAGTTATTACAGACACATGAAAGTGATTGGTTTAACTTCTGTTCTCATAAAGGTGTGTAGGCCGTGATGGTAGGTAACTGGTGGCAGTGTATTATCCATCCTTGATCATTGAGATGAGAAATTGATATATTGTTAAAATCTGCACTTTTATGGATTAGTGTAACAAGAGCATCTCTTTCGAAGTGTTACATAAAGCATTCTCTGTTGGGGGAGAACCTTTAGAAGTGATTTATTGTTTGTGAAAAACAGTTTTGCGAGTGAAGTGTACAGAGGAGTGTTATGAAGTAAGACACCCTCGAAATTGATGGTGGAAAATAAGAAAAATATCATCAATATACCTTCTTTAGAGAACAGGTTTGAAGCTTCAATGGCAATTGTCAACCCATTTGTGTTCTTGGTGATTGAGGAAAATGTTGGCAAGCCTAAAACTCATGTAGGAGCCCTTACCAACAACATCTATCTGCTCGTATAATGTTATTAAGGAGGTGTAGAGAGTCTTTAGTCGAGAGTTCAAGCACAGATTTGAAATAAGATTCAGAAAGACCATTATCAGCAGAGACGTAACCCGAGGGCGCAGTCCATCTGAAAAATCAATTCGTTTTATAGCATTGAATGAAAAGTAAAACGTATGTAAACACTTAAAAGAGAGATTCACGAGCTAAGCCACAGACTATACACACTATCCAGTTTCACTGATACAAGGGAATGATAGATTTTGACATTTGTGGAATGAGCTTGGTCTTAAAGAAGTGTTTAGACATGATGTCTATCTCAGTATCTGTTGAAAGCGAAAGCAAGAAACCAGAAAGCTTTATGAATTTTAATTCATAGTACTTCAACTGCGTGGTGAGTGATGCTATTTTAAATAGTTTCTATATTAGTAAAATGATTGATTAAACAGTAAATTATTTATTTATTATATCCACTTGTAGCAAAATGACCTTCATATAGAAACCGAAAAGTGCTATGGGTTATTAATTAATGCCAATAAGTTCTCAACAAAGGTTTTAAACATTTTATTGGAATTTATCAGTCAGTTTATAAAACTAAATATCTTAAATAAGCATCCTAAGAGAAGTGAAAACACCAGTAAATGAAAAAAAGTATGATTAGATATAGAAGGAAACACTATAATCTGTACCTTAGATCATAAAAATACAATCAGGTTTCTATACCAGTATTTATGAAAAAACAGTTATGACAGAAACGTTTCAGTAGTATGTTAGTAACATTATTCTCTCATAGAAGCACATGTAGCTGAAAAATACAAACGTAAATTTAAATCTGTAGTAACTCCACAGAAGTATAGAAACACCACTGTAAGACACACAGAATACGCTAATAAGACCTTTGTAAAACACATTTAAGTTAAACCTATACTGTTTCGTCAGGTACACTTTTATTACACTAAACCTATAATAGATGTACATTGAATAGAAGACTCTCAGCTTTTGTAAATGAAGAATGTCATACTTAAATATAAACATTTGAAATCAAATTACCCTTAGTAACACAGTGTATACATAGAATCTTAATAAGAGTATCCACCATTTTATGACACGCACAATATACCAAGTAAGACTATCTAAAGAAAGAAATCCGTAAATATAAAACGTGCACAATAAATTGAAATCTATACTCAATCCTATGGGCTTTTTTGTAATATACATAATTCACCTAGTGATGCCTACAGAAACCATAGTAACAACATGCGCGTACATTAAAATTAACCACATACAGAACTTAAATGCCAGAATCCTCCTGTAAACTGTCCATCTGTAGTAACAGTCTCTCTAGCGTAAAGTAGTAATGGGTGTTATAAAGACTAATCGATAGGTTACATTATTGTATTAATATGATATCTACCCATATATCAAGGGTATTGACTTTTGAATAAAGGGTATTAGGTTACATTGTTCTTGTACTCATCATCTCCTTACTTCAGTTACCAAGCAAAAGGAGGGCGAGATACTTCCATACAAACACATTTGATTAATAGCACATATCGTCATGTGAGTTGTGATAAATATGTATATAACGAAGAAACATGTCACGGCTTCTATTAACGTGACACAAATTAAATTAGGTTGTGATACACATAGCTAACATTTTTTACTTCATACGTAAGCTTATTCACAGCACCATTTTACCATGTATGACTGATGATGATAAAAACAATAAAATTTATCTAAAACTATATAGATGTGAATAAGTAATATGTTTTGTAGAAAATTGTAGAAAAACTAATTTTGACAGATTTATATGTGTAAAACAATTTAAAACAAATGGATAATATACTGAACTATTCAATACTTGAAATCATCTTGTTTGTAGCTTTTACTTTTCAAAGTACTGTTCATGCTGTTAGAGGAACACTTGTGAAGCCATGGTAAAGAGAGAGAGAGAAAGAGTGGCATCAGATTTGGGGTGCCAAAAGTACTCTACAAGTAGTTGCCAAAATTTATAGTCCATGACATTGAAATTATTACAGTGTTTTGACTACAATAAATCTTTTATTGTGCACTATTATTATCAAAGGTAATATACTTTAATTGTCGTAACTTTTTATTTATTGATTCAGAGTATTAAGCCATATGATTACCGAACATATTCGGTACCGCACATCTCACAATTAGTAACTGGCATTATTGGAATATGTACGTCATAGGTCACTCTCCTTTAGTCAAGACTTGGTGGTATTACTTCCATATTCCAACCTATGAACAGAAAGGTGAACGATAATTGCGGAGACATTGAGCAGAACAACAAATTTCCATCGTTCACGAAGCCTCCTCCTAGGAATATGTCTCGCTCTTACAGCATCATTTATCATCTGATTTTCAAGATGAAATCGTAAACTCCATGACTTTTATGTTTAAAATGGGTTATAGTTATTTTTTTTTGAGAATGTAACATAATGACTAGACTGTGAGAGCAATATTGTATGCTAAAATTTCGTTATTGGTGGTTTTATGTTGAACTATGCTTTACAATGTTTGTTCGGTCAGGTGATTTAGGTGCTCGACTCCCAATCTAAGGTTCGTAGGTTCGAATCCCAGTCACACCAAAAATGCTTGATCTTAAACCCGTGAGGATGTTGTAATGTGACAGTCAAACCCACTATTCGTTGGTAGAAGAGTAGCCCAAAAGTTGGCGGTTGGTAGTGATGACCAGCTGCCTTTTCTCTAGAGCTGCACTGCATAATTAGGGTCGGCTAGCGCAGATAGCTTTCATGTAGCTTTGTGCGAAATTCAAAACAAAAAACTTTTAGATTCAAATTTCTGGTTATTTGAAATATATTGTATACATTTCGTAACATTTTTTCCGTGTTTATGTTGTTAAAGTACGCTGTCTTTCTTTTCACTGAATGTTATTAAATGTGTTTTTCTATGGATGGATTGTGTTAGTATTTTGTTCATGATGAGTACTGTTAGTATTTGTTCTGTGTTGGTAGTGTTTTGCTCTCTATAGATTATATTAGTGTTTACATGTGCGGGTCATGTCAGGTGTTTGCTCTGTACGTGGGTTGCAAAAGCGTCTGCTCAGTGTAAATTGCATTGATGTTTGCTCTATGTAGTTTAATTTAGTGTTTGTATTATATATTTTTTTTCCTTTTTCGATTATTTCAGATAGTATATGTTCTGTGTGGAGTATGTTAAGTAATGAATACTTTCTGAACATTACTCAAATGGACTTTGTTGTGTTTCCTGGTGCAAAGCTACACAATGGGCTATTTGCACCCGAGGAAATCGTACCTCGGATTTTTGCTTTGTAAGTCAGTAAGCATACCTCTGCTTCACCAATTACTTAGAATCATAATTCATATAAACGAAAGTGCTTACACGTAAAATACCCGTGTATTCAATGGACATATATGTCTCCTAAAATGTTTGATTTACAGATAAAAAATATTATGTGAATAATGTTAAAAGGGTAGACAAACGGTTGATATATATGAAATATGTTTTAACAAAATTGGAAGTTGTTTTGCTTAATACAGAACCTAAGTCTAGGCATATGATTGAGTGCCATTCAAAAAATTCACTTTTTTATATAGGTTTTGTAACCTTCAAATCAAATATAAACTATTTTCAACTTTTCTTTCTTGAAGCCTCCATCTTCTTTATTCGAGAGATTGACAAAATTTTGTTGGATAACATCTAGAAAGTGACTATAATTTTCAAACCGAGAACGTTTAGACATAACCGACACTGTTTTGTTTCATAACATTGAGAAAGTGACTGGTGTTTTCAAACTGAGTGCTACTGATATGATTAACATTGTTTACTTACATAATGTCAACAAAGTGACAAGTGTTTTAAAACTTAGAATTATTACCCACAATGCTTGTCATGCTGTATATACTACTGCTACTAGAATTCGAGTTGTGCACATTCAGTTCGCCATCTTTAATTTTTCTCATGTTTTTATTTACGTCTTTTGATGTAGTTGGTGGGAACAGGTGGTCGAAATGCCGAAGATAACCTCTAGGGACGTCGAATCGAAGTACCCGCCGCCAACTGTTCGGGCACTTCTCGCTACAACTACGTGTAGACTTCCTACACGCCGCGGCTAACTGCTGTTGGTCCGTCCACGCACGCGCGAAACAGGCTGAAGAAATGGGTTGCCCCGTCGGTAGGCGGCGGGCGCGGTTGTTTAAATTACCCGCTCGCTCTCATTTGCTCTGAGACTCTGTTCGAGGTGTCCCGATTCCAATGGGTGTTGTTGGCGTGAACAGGTGGTACAAATGCCGAAGATATCCTCTAGGGACGTCGAAGAGAAGGACCCTCCGCCAACCGTTCGGGCACTTTTCGCTAACTCCGTGTAGACGTCCGACACGCCACAGCATGCTGCTGTAATTCCACGCAAGCGCGAAACAGGCCGAAGAAATGGGTTCCCTTATCGGTAGGCGGCGGGCGCGGGTGTTTAAATTTCCCGCTCGCTTTCATTTGCTCTAAGACTCTGTTCGAGGTGTCTTGAGTACAATCTTGTTGTTGGCGGGAACAGTTGGACGAAATGCCGAAGATATCCTCTAGGGACGTCGAATCGAAGGACCCGCCGCCATCCGTTCCGGCACTTTTTTATACAAGTTCGTGTAGACGTCCGACACGCCGCAGCAAGCTGCTGTTGGTCCACGCACGCGCGAAACATGCCGAAGAAATTGGTTCACCCGTCAAGAGGCGGCGGGCGCGGGTGTTTAAATTTCCCGCTCGCTCTCATTTGCTCTAAGTATCTGTTCGAGGTGTTCCGAGGCCACCATGTTGTTGGCGGGAACAGTTGGACGAAATGCCGAAGATATCCTCTAGGGACGTCGAATCGAAGGACCCGCCGCCATCCGTTCCCGCACTTTTTGCTACAACTGCGTGTAGACGTCCGACACGTTGCAGCAAGCTGCTGTTGGTCCCCTTACGCGCGAAACAGGCCGAAGTAATGGGTTCCCCCGTCAGTAGGCGGCGGGCGCGGGTGTTTAAATTTCTCGCTCGCTCTCATTTGCTCTGAGACTCTTTTCGAGGTGTCCCGAGGCCAATGCGTGTAGTTGGCGGGAACAGGTTGTCGAAATGCCGAAGATATCCTCTAGGGACGTCGAATCTAAGGACCCGCCGCCAACCGTTCGGGCACTTTTTGCTACAACAGCGTGTAGACGTCCGACACGTCGCAGCAAGCTGCTGTTGGTCCACGCACGCGCGAAACAGGCCGAAGAAATGGGTTCCCCCGTTGGTAGGCGGAGGGCGCGGGTGTTTAAATTACCCGCTCGTTCTCATTTGCTCTGAGTCTTTGTTCGAGGTGTCCCGAGGCCAATGCGTATAGTTGGCGATAACAAGTGGTCTAAATGCCGAAGATATCCTCTACGGACGTCGAACCGAAGGATCAGCCGCCAACTGTTCGGGGACTTTTTGCTACAAGTTCGTGTAGACGTCCGACACGCCGCAAGCAAGCTGCTGTTGGTCCACGCACGCGCGAAACATGCCGAAGAAATGGGTTCACCCGTCATGAGGCGGCGGGCGCAGGTGTTTAAATTTCCCGCTCGCTGTCATTTGCTCTGAGACTCTGTTCGAGGTGTCCCGAGGCCAATGCGTGTAGTTGGTGATAACAAGTGGTTGAAATGCCGAAGATATCCTATAAAAACGTCGAATCGAAAGACCCGCCGCCAACCGTTCGGGCACTTTTCGCTACAACTGCGTGTAGACGTCCGACACGCTGCAGCAAGCTGCTGTTGGTCCATGCACGCGCGAAACACATCGACGAAATGGGTTCCCCTGTCGGTTGGCGGCGGGCGCGGGTGTTAAAATTTCCCGCTCGCTCTCATTTGCTCTGATCTCTGTTCGAGGTGTCCCGAGGCCAATGCGTGTAGTTGGCGGGAACAGGTGGTCGAAATGCCGAAGATATCCTCTAGGGACGTCGAATCGAAGGACCCGCCGCCAACCGTTCGGGCACTTTTCGCTACAACTGCGTGTAGACGTCCGACACGCCGCAGCAAGCTGCTGTTGGTCCACGCACGCGCGAAACAGGCCGAAGAAATGGGTTCCTCTGTTGGTAGGCGGCGGGCGCTGGTGTTTAAATTTCCCGCTCGCTCTCATTTGCTCTGTGCGTCTGTTCGAGGTGTCCCGAGACCAATGCCTGTAGTTGGCTGGAACAGGTGGTCGAAATGCCGAAGATATCCTCTAGGGACGTCGAATCGAAAGACCCGCCGCTAACCGTTCGGGCACTTTTCGCTAAAACTGCGTGTAGATGACCGACACGCTGCAGCAAGCTGCTGTTGGTCCAACCACGCGCGAAATACCCCGATGAAATGGGTTCCCCGTCGGTAGGCGGCAGGCGCGGGTGTTAAAATTACCTGCTCGCTTTCATTTGCTCTGATCTCTGTTCGAGGTATCCCGAGGCCAATGCGTGTAGTTGGCGGGAACAGGTGGTCGAAATGCTGAAGATATCCTCTAGCGACGTCGAATCGAAGGACCCGCCGCCAACCGTTCGGGCACTTTTCGCTACAACTGCGTGTAGACGTCCGACACGCTGCAGCAAGCTGCTGTTGGTCCACGCACGCGCGAAACAGGTTGAAGAAATGGGTTCCCTTTTCGGTAGGCGGTGGGCGCTGGTGTTTAAATTTCCCGCTCGCTCTGATTTGCTCTGTACCTGTGTTCGAGGTGTCCTCAGGCCAGTGCGTGTTGTTGGCGGGAAGATATGGTCGAAATGCCGAAGATATCCTCTAGGGACGTCGAATCGAAGGACCCGCCGCCAACCGTTCGGGCACTTCTCGCTACAATTGCGTGTAGACGTCCTACACGCCGCAACAAGCTGCTGTAGGTCAACGCACGCGCGAAACAGGCGGAATAAATGGATTTCCTTGTCGCTAGGCGGCGGGAGAGGGTGTTTAAATTTTCCACTCGCTCTCATTTGCTCTGAGACTCTGTTCGAGGTGTCCCGAGGCCAATCTTGTAGTTGGCGGGAACAGTTGGTCGAAATGCCGAATATATCCTCTATGGACGTCGAATCGAAGGACCCGCCGCCAACCGTTCGGGCACTTTTCGCTAAAACTGCGTGTAGACGTCCGACACGCCGCAGCAAGCTGCTGTTGGTCCACGCACGCGCGAAACAGGCCGAAGAAATGGGTTCCCCGTCGGTAGGCGGCGGGCGCGGGTGTTTAAATTTTCCGCTCGCTCTCATTCGCTCTGTGCCTCTCTTCGAGGTGTCCCGAGCCCAATGTGTGTGTTTGGCAGTAACAGGTGGTCGAAATGCCGAAGATATCCTCTAGGAACGTCGAATCGAAGGACCCGCCGCCAACCGTTCGTGCACTTTTCGCTACAACTGCGTGTAGACGTCCGACACGCTGCAGCAAGCTGCTGTTGGTCCACGCACGCGCGAAACAGGGAGAAGAAATGGTTACTTTGTCGGTAGGCGATGGGCGAGGGTGTTTAAATTTCCCGTTCGCTCTCATTTGCTCTGTGCCTCTGTTCGAGGTGTTCCGAGGCCAATGCGTGTAGTTGGCGGGAACAGGTGGTCGAAATGCCGAAGATATCCTCTAGGGACGTCGAATCGAAGGACCCCCGCCAACCGTTCGGGCACTTTTCGCTACAACTGCGTGTAGACGTCCGACACGCCGCAGCAAGCTGCTGTTGGTCCACGCACGCGCGAAACAGGTTGAAGAAATGGATTTCCCTTCGGTAGGCGGCGGGCGCGGGTGTTTAAATTTCCCGCTCGCTCTCATTTGCTCTGAGCCTCTGTTCGAGGTGTCCCGAGGCCAATGCGTGTAGTTGGCGGAACAGGTGGTCGAAATGCCGAAGATATCCTCTAGGGACGTCGAATCGAAGGACCCGCCGCCAACCGTTCGGGCACTTTTCGCTACAACTGCGTGTAGACGTCCGACACGCTGCAGCAAGCTGCTGTTGGTCCACGCACGCGCGAAACAGGCCGAAGAAATGGGTTCCCCGTCGGTAGGCGGCGGGCGCGGGTGTTTAAATTTCCCGCTCGCTCTCATTTGCTCTGTGCCTCTGTTCGAGGTGTCCCGAGGCCAATGCGTGTAGTTGGCGGAACAGGTGGTCGAAATGCCGAAGATATCCTCTAGGGACGTCGAATCGAAGGACCCGCCGCCAACCGTTCGGGCACTTTTGCTACAACAGCGTGTAGACGTCCGACACGCCGCAGCAAGCTGCTGTTGGTCCACGCACGCGCGAAACAGGCCGAAGAAATGGGTTCCCCGTCGGTAGGCGGCGGGCGCGGGTGTTTAAATTTCCCGCTCGCTCTCATTTGCTCTGAGACTCTGTTCGAGGTGTCCCGAGGCCAATGCGTGTAGTTGGCGATAACAAGTGGTCGAAATGCCGAAGATATCCTCTAGGGACGTCGAATCGAAGGACCCGCCGCCAACCGTTCGGGCACTTTTGCTACAACAGCGTGTAGACGTCCGACACGCCGCAGCAAGCTGCTGTTGGTCCACACACGCGCGAAACAGGCCGAAGAAATGGGTTCCCCGTCATGAGGCGGCGGGCGCAGGTGTTTAAATTTCCCGCTCGCTCTCATTTGCTCTGAGACTCTGTTCGAGGTGTCCCGAGGCCAATGCGTGTAGTTGGTGATAACAGGTGGTCGAAATGCCGAAGATATCCTATAGGGACGTCGAATCGAAGGACCCGCCGCCAACCGTTCGGGCACTTTTCGCTACAACTGCGTGTAGACGTCCGACACGCTGCAGCAAGCTGCTGTTGGTCCACGCACGCGCGAAACAGATCGAAGAAATGGGTTCCCCGTCGGTAGGCGGCGGGCGCGGGTGTTTAAATTTCCCGCTCGCTCTCATTTGCTCTGATCTCTGTTCGAGGTGTCCCGAGGCCAATGCGTGTAGTTGGCGGGAACAGGTGGTCGAAATGCCGAAGATATCCTCTAGGGACGTCGAATCGAAGGACCCGCCGCCAACCGTTCGGGCACTTTTCGCTACAACTGCGTGTAGACGTCCGACACGCCGCAGCAAGCTGCTGTTGGTCCACGCACGCGCGAAACAGGCCGAAGAAATGGGTTCCCCGTCGGTAGGCGGCGGGCGCTGGTGTTTAAATTTCCCGCTCGCTCTCATTTGCTCTGTGCTCTGTTCGAGGTGTCCCGAGGCCAATGCGTGTAGTTGGCTGGAACAGGTGGTCGAAATGCCGAAGATATCCTCTAGGGACGTCGAATCGAAGGACCCGCCGCCAACCGTTCGGGCACTTTTCGCTACAACTGCGTGTAGACGTCCGACACGCCGCAGCAAGCTGCTGTTGGTCCACCACGCGCGAAACAGGCCGAAGAAATGGGTTCCCCGTCGGTAGGCGGCGGGCGCGGGTGTTAAAATTTCCTGCTCGCTCTCATTTGCTCTGATCTCTGTTCGAGGTGTCCCGAGGCCAATGCGTGTAGTTGGCGGGAACAGGTGGTCGAAATGCCGAAGATATCCTCTAGGGACGTCGAATCGAAGGACCCGCCGCCAACCGTTCGGGCACTTTTCGCTACAACTGCGTGTAGACGTCCGACACGCTGCAGCAAGCTGCTGTTGGTCCACGCACGCGCGAAACAGGTTGAAGAAATGGGTTCCCCTGTCGGTAGGCGGCGGGCGCGGGTGTTTAAATTTCCCGCTCGCTCTCATTTGCTCTGTACCTCTGTTCGAGGTGTCCAGGCCAATGCGTGTTGTTGGCGGGAAGATATGGTCGAAATGCCGAAGATATCCTCTAGGGACGTCGAATCGAAGGACCCGCCGCCAACCGTTCGGGCACTTTTCGCTACAACTGCGTGTAGACGTCCGACACGCCGCAGCAAGCTGCTGTTGGTCAACGCACGCGCGAAACAGGCCGAAGAAATGGGTTCCCCGTCGGTAGGCGGCGGGCGCGGTGTTTAAATTTTCCGCTCGCTCTCATTTGCTCTGAGACTCTGTTCGAGGTGTCCCGAGGCCAATGCGTGTAGTTGGCGGGAACAGGTGGTCGAAATGCCGAAGATATCCTCTAGGGACGTCGAATCGAAGGACCCGCCGCCAACCGTTCGGGCACTTTTCGCTAAAACTGCGTGTAGACGTCCGACACGCCGCAGCAAGCTGCTGTTGGTCCACGCACGCGCGAAACAGGCCGAAGAAATGGGTTCCCCGTCGGTAGGCGGCGGGCGCGGGTGTTTAAATTTCCCGCTCGCTCTCATTTGCTCTGTGCCTCTCTTCGAGGTGTCCCGAGGCCAATGCGTGTGTTGGCGGTAACAGGTGGTCGAAATGCCGAAGATATCCTCTAGGGACGTCGAATCGAAGGACCCGCCGCCAACCGTTCGGGCACTTTTCGCTACAACTGCGTGTAGACGTCCGACACGCTGCAGCAAGCTGCTGTTGGTCCACGCACGCGCGAAACAGGCCGAAGAAATGGTTTCCCTTGTCGGTAGGCGGCGGGCGCGGGTGTTTAAATTTCCCGCTCGCTCTCATTTGCTCTGAGACTCTGTTCGAGGTGTTCCGAGGCCAATGCGTGTAGTTGGCGGGAACAGGTGGTCGAAATGCCGAAGATATCCTCTAGGGACGTCGAATCGAAGGACCCGCCGCCAACCGTTCGGGCACTTTTCGCTACAACTGCGTGTAGACGTCCGACACGCCGCAGCAAGCTGCTGTTGGTCCACGCACGCGCGAAACAGGCCGAAGAAATGGGTTTCCCTTCGGTAGGCGGCGGGCGCGGGTGTTTAAATTTCCCGCTCGCTCTCATTTGCTCTGTGCCTCTGTTCGAGGTGTCCCGAGGCCAATGCGTGTAGTTGGCGGAACAGGTGGTCGAAATGCCGAAGATATCCTCTAGGGACGTCGAATCGAAGGACCCGCCGCCAACCGTTCGGGCACTTTTCGCTACAACTGCGTGTAGACGTCCGACACGCTGCAGCAAGCTGCTGTTGGTCCACGCACGCGCGAAACAGGCCGAAGAAATGGGTTCCCCGTCGGTAGGCGGCAGGCGCGGGTGTTTAAATTTCCGGCTCGCTCTCATTTGCTCTGTACTTGTGTTCGAGGTGTCCCAGGCCAATGCGTGTTGTTGCGTGAACAGGTGGTCGAAATGCCGAAGATATCCTCTAGGGACGTCGAATCGAAGGACCCGCCGCCAACCGTTCGGGCACTTTTCGCTACAACTGCGTGTAGACGTCCGACACGCCGCAGCAAGCTGCTGTTGGTCAACGCACGCGCGAAACAGGCGGAATAAATGGGTTCCCCGTCGGTAGGCGGCGGGCGCGGATGTTTAAATTTCACGCTCGCTCTCATTTGCTCTGTTCCTCTGTTCGAGGTGTCCCGAGGCCAATGCGTGTAGTTGGCTGGAACAGGTGGTCGAAATGCCGAAGATATCCTCTAGGGACGTCGAATCGAAGGACCCGCCGCCAACCGTTCAGGCACTTTTCGCTACAACTGCGTGTAGACGTCAGACACGCTGCAGCAAGCTGCTGTTGGTCCACCACGCGCGAAACAGGCCGAAGAAATGGGTTCCCCGTCGGTAGGCGGCGGGCGCGGGTGTTTAAATTTCCCGCTCGCTCTCATTTGCTCTGATCTCTGTTCGAGGTGTCCCGAGGCCAATGCGTGTAGTTGGCGAAAACAGGTGGTCGAAATGCTGAAGATATCCTCTAGGGACGTCGAATCGAAGGACCCGCCGCCAACCGTTCGGGCACTTTTCGCTACAACTGCGTGTAGACGTCCGACACGCCGCAGCAAGCTGCTGTTGGTCCACGCACGCGCGAAACAGGCCGAAGAAATGGGTTCCCCGTCGGTAGGCGGCGGGCGCGGGTGTTTAAATTTCCCGCTCGCTCTGATTTGCTCTGTACCTCTGTTCGAGGTGTCCCAGGCCAATGCGTGTTGTTGGCGGGAAGATGTGGTCGAAATGCCGAAGATATTCTCTAGGGACGTCGAATCGAAGGACCCGCCGCCAACCGTTCGGGCACTTCTCGCTACAACTGCCTGTAGACGTCCTTCACGCCGCAAGAAGCTGCTGTAGGTCAACGCACGCGCGAAACAGGCCGAAGAAATGGGTTCCTTTGTCGGTAGGCGGCGGGCGCTGGTGTTTAAATTTCCCGCTTGTTCTCATTTGCTCTGTGCCTCTGTTCGAGGTGTCCCGAAACCAATCTTATAGTTGACGGGAACAGTTGGTCGAAATGCCGAATATATCCTCTAGGGACGTCGAATCGAAGGACCCGCCGCCAATCTATCGGGCACTTTTCGCTACAACAGCGTGTAGACGTCCGACACGCTGCAGCAAGCTGCTGTGGTTCACGCACGCCCGAAACAAACCGAAGATATGGGTTCCTTCGTCGGTATGCGGCGGGCGCGGGTGTTTAAATTTCCCGCTCGCTCTCATTTGCTCTGTGCCTCTGTTCGAGGTGTCCCGAGCCCAATGTGTGTAGTTGGCGGTAACAGGTGGTCAAATGCCGAAGATATCCTCTAGGAACGTCGAATCGAAGGACCCGCCGCCAACCGTTCGGGCACTTTTCGCCTCAACTGCGTGTATATGTCTGACACGCTGCAGCAAACTGCTGTTGGTCCAAGAACGCGCGAAATACTCCGACGAAATGGGTTCCTCTGTCGGTTGGCGGCGGGCGCGGATGTTTAAATTTCCCGCTAGCTCTCATTTGCTCTGTGCCTCTGTTCGAGGTGTCCCGAGATCAATGCGTGTAGTTCGCGGGAACAGGTTATCGAAATGACGAAGATATTCTCTAGGGACGTCGAATCGAAGGACCCGCCGCTAACTGTTCAGGCACTTCTCGCTTCAACTGCGTGTAGATGTCCGACACGCCGCAGCAAGCTGCTCTTGGTCAACACACGCGAGAAACAGGCCGAAGAAATGTGTTCCCCCGTCTGTAGGCGGCGGGCGCGGGTTTTTAAATTTCCCGCTCGCTCTCATTTGCTCTGTGCCTCTGTTCGAGGTGTCCCGAAGCTAATGCGTGTACTTGGCGGGAACAGGTGGTCGAAATGCCGAAGATATCCTCTAGGGACGTGGAATCGAACGACCCCCCGCCAACCGTTCGGGCTCTTTTCGCTACAACTGAGTGTAGACGTCCGACACGCCTCAGCAAGCTGCTGTTGGTCAACGCACGTGCGAAACAGGCCGAAGAAATGGGTTCCCCGTAGGTAGGCGGCGGGCGCGGGTGTCTAATTTCCCACTCGCTCTCATTTGCTCTGTGCCTCTGTTCGAGGTGTCCCGAGGCCAATGCGTGTAGTTGGCGGGAATAGGTGGTCGAAATGACGAAGATATCCTCTAAAGACGTCGAATCAAAAGACCCGCCGCCAACCGTTCGGGCTCTTTTCGCTACAACTGAGTGTAGACGTCCGACACGCCTCAGCAAGCTGCTGTTGGTCCACGCACGAGCGAAACAGGCCGAAGAAATGGGTTCCCCCGTCGGTAGGCGGCAGATGCGGGTGTTTAAATTTCCCGCTCGCTCTCATTTGCTCTGAGACTCTGTTCGAGGTGTCCCGAGGCCAATGCGTGTTGTTGGCGGGAACAGGTAGTCGAAATGCCGAAGATATCCTCTAAGGACGTCGAATCAAAGGACCCGCCGCCAGCCGTTCTGGCACTTTTCGCTACAACTGCGTTTAGACGTCCGACACGCTGCAGCAAGCTGCTGTTGGTCCACGCACGCGCGAAGCAGGCCGAAGAAATGGGTTTCCCCGTCGGTAGGCGGCTGGCGCTGGTGTTTAAATTTCCCGCTCGTTCTCATTTGCTCTGTGCCTCTCTTGGAGGTGTCCCGAGCCCAATGTGTGTGTTTCGCAGTAACAGGTGGTCGAAATGCCGAAGATATCTTCTATGAACGTCGAATCGAAGGACCCGCCGCCAACCGTTCGTGCACTTTTCGCTACCACTGCTTGTAGACGGCCGACACGCTGCAGCAAGCTGCTGTTGGTCCACGCATGCGCGAAACAGGGAGAAGAAATGGTTTCTTTGTCGGTAGGCGATGGGCGCGGGTGTTTAAATTTCCCGCTCGCTCTCATTTGCTCTGTGCCTCTGTTCGAGGTGTTTCGAGGCCAATGCGTGTACTTGGCGGGAACAGGTGGTCGAAATGCCGAAGATATCCTCTAGGGACGTCGAATCGAAATACCCCCGCCAACCGTTCTGGCTCTTTCGCTACAACTGAGTGTAGACGTGCGACAAGCCGCAGCAAGCTGCTGTTGGTCAACGCACGCGCGAAACAGGCCGAAGAAATGGGTTCCCTTCGGTAGGCGGCGGGCGCGGTTGTTTAAATTTACCGCTCGTTCTCATTTGCTCTGTGCCTCTGTTCGAGGTGTCCCGAGGCCAATGCGTGTAGTTGGCTGGATTAGGTGGTCGAAATGCCGAAGATACCTCTAGGAACGTCGAATCGAAGGACCCGCCGCCAACCGTTTGGGCACTTTTCGCTACAACTGCGTGTAGATATCCGACACGCCGCAGCATGCTGCTGTTGGTCCACGGAAACGCGAAACTTGCCGAAGAAATGGGTTCCCCGTCGGTAGGCGACAGGCGCGGGTGTTTAAATTACCCGCTCGCACTCATTTGCTCTTAGACTCTGTTCGAGGTGTCCCGATTCCAATGCGTGTTGTTGGCGTGAACAGTTGGTCGAAATGCCGAAGATATCCTCTAGGGACGTCGAATCGAAGGACCCGTCGCCAACCGTTTGGGCACTTTTCCCTAGAACTGCGTGTAGACGTCCGATACGCCGCGGGAAGCTGCTGTTGATCCACGCACGAGCGAAACAGGCCGAAGAAATGGGTTCCCCCGTCGGTAGGCGGCAGATGCGGGTGTTTAAATTTCCCGCTCTCTCTCATTTGCTCTGAGATTCTGTTCGAGGTGTCCCGAGGCCAATGCGTGTTGTTGGCGGGAACAGGTGGTCGAAATGCCCAAGATATCCTCTGTGGACGCCGAATCGATGAACCCGCCGCCAACCGTTCGGGCACTTTTCGCTACAACTGCGTGTAGACGTCCGACACGCCGCAGCATGCTGCTGTTGGTCCACGCACGCGCGAAACAGGCGGAAGAAATGGGTTCCCCGTCGGTAGGCGGCGGGCGCTGGTGTTTAAAATTCCCGCACGCTCTCATTTGCTCTGAGGTTCTGTTCGAGGTGTCCCGAGGCCAATGCGTGTAGTTGGCAAAACAAGTGGTCGAAATGCCGAAGATATCCTCTAGGGACGTCGAATCGAAGGACCCGCCGCCAACCGTTCGGGCACTTCTCGCTACAACTGCGTGTAGACGTCCGACACGCTGCAGCAAGCTGCTGTGGTCCACGAACGCGCGAAACAGGCCGAAGATATGGGTTCCCTTTTCGGTAGGCGGCGGGCGCGGGTGTTTAATTTCCCGCTCGCTCTCATTTGCTCTGATCTCTGTTCGAGGTATCCCGAGGCCAATGCGTGTAGTTGGCGGGAGAAAGTGGTCAAAATGCTGAAGATATCCTCTAGGGACGTCGAATCGAAGGACCCGCCGCCAACCTTTCAGGCACTTTTCGCTACAACTGCGTGTAGACGTCCGACACGCTGCAGCAAGCTGCTGTTGGTCCACGCACGCGCGAAAGAGGTTGAAGAAATGGATTCCCCTTCGGTTGGCGGCGGGCGCGGGTGTTTAAATTTCCCGCTCGCTCTCATTTGCTCTGTGCCTCTGTTCGAGGTGTCCCGAGGCCAATGCGTGTAGTTGGCGGGAACAGGTGGTCCAAATGCCGAAGATATTTTCTAGGGACGTCGAATCGAAGGACCCGCCGCCAACCGTTCGGGCACTTTTCGCTACAACTCCGTGTAGACGGCCGACACGCTGCAGCATGCTTCTGTTGGTCCACGCACGCGCGAAACAGGCGGAAAAATGGGTTCCCCGTCGGTAGGCGGCGGGCGCTGGTGTTTAAAATTCCCGCACGCTCTCATTTGCTCTGAGGTTCTGTTCGAGGTGTCCCGAGGCCAATGCGTGTAGTTGGCAAAACAAGTGGTCGAAATGCCGAAGATATCGTCTAGGGACGTCGAATCGAAGGACCCGCCGCCAACCGTTCGGGCACTTTTCGCTACAACTGCGTGTAGACGTCCGACACGCCGCACCAAGCTGCTGTTGGTCAACGCACGCGCGAAACAGGCCGAAGAAATGGGTTCCCCGTAGGTAGGCGGCGGGCGCGGGTGTTTAAATTTCCCGCTCGTTCTCATTTGCTCTGTGCCTCTGTTCGAGGTGTCCCGAATCCAATCTTATAGTTGACGGGAACAGTTGGTCGAAATGCCGAATTTATCCTCTAGGGACGTCGAATCGAAGGACCCGCCGCCAATCTTTCGGGCACTTTTCGCTACAACAGCGTGTAGACGTCCGACACGCTGCAGCAAGCTGCTGTGGTCCACGCACGCCCGAAACAGGCCGAAGATATAAGTTCCTTCGTCGGTAGGCGGCGGGCGCGGGTGTTTAAATTTCCCGCTCGCTCTCATTTGCTCTGTGCCTCTCTTCGAGGTGTCCCGAGCCCAATGTGTGTGTTTGGCAGTAACAGGTGGTAAAAATGCCGAAGATATCTTCTAAGAACGTCGAATCGAAGGAACCGCCGTCAACCGTTCGGGCACTTTTCGCTACAACTGCGTCTAGACGTCTGACACGCCGCAGCAAGCTGCTCTTGGTCAACACACGCGAGAAACAGGCTGAAGAAATGGGTACCCCCGTCTGTATGCGGCGGGTGCGGGTGTTTAAATTTCCCGCTCGTTCTCATTTGCTCTGAGACTCTGTTCGAGGTGTCCCGAGGCCAATGCGTGTTGTTGGCGGGAACAGGTAGTCGAAATGCCCAAGATATCCTCTATGGACGCCGAATCGAAGGACCCGCCGACAACCATTCGGGCCTTTTTTCGCTACAACTGCGTGTAGACGTCCGACACGCCGCAGCAAGCTGCTGTTGGTCCACTCACGCGCGAAACAGGCCGAAGAAATGGGTTTCCCCGTCGGTAGGCGGCTGGCGCTGGTGTTTAAATTTCCCGCTCGTTCTCATTTGCTCTGTGCCTCTCTTGGAGGTGTCCCGAGCCCAATGTGTGTGTTTCGCAGTTACAGGTGGTCGAAATGCCGAAGATATCTTCTATGAACGTCGAAACGAAGGACCCGCCGCCAACCGTTCGTGCACTTTTCGCTACCACTGCTTGTAGACGGCCGACACGCTTCAGCAAGCTGCTGTTGGTCCACGCATGCGCGAAACAGGGAGAAGAAATGGTTTCTTTGTCGGTAGGCGATGGGCGCGGGTGTTTAAATTTCCCGCTCGCTCTCATTTGCTCTGTGCCTCTGTTCGAGGTGTTTCGAGGCCAATGCGTGTACTTGGCGGGAACAGGTGGTAGAAATGCCGAAGATATCCTCTTGGGACGTCGAATCGAAATACCCCCCGCCAACCGTTCTGGCTCTTTTCGCTACAACTGAGTGTAGACGTGCGACAAGCCGCAGCAAGCTGCTGTTGGTCAACGCACGTGCGAAACAGGCCGAAGAAATGGGTTCCGCTTCGGTAGGCGGCGGGCGCGGTTGTTTAAATTTACCGCTCGTTCTCATTTGCTCTGTGCCTCTGTTCGAGGTGTCCCGAGGCCAATGCGTGTAGTTGGCTGGATTAGGTGGTCGAAATGCCGAAGATACCTTCTAGGAACGTCGAATCGAAGGACCCGCCTTCAACCGTTTGGGCACTTTTCGCTACAACTGCGTGTAGATATCCGACACGCCGCAGCATGCTGCTGTTGGTCCACGGAAACGCGAAACATGCCGAAGAAATGGGTTCCCCCGTCGGTAGGCGACAGGCGCGGGTGTTTAAATTACCCGCTCGCACTCATTTGCTCTTAGACTCTCTTTGAGGTGTCCCGATTCCAATGCGTGTTGTTGGCGTGAACAGTTGGTCGAAATGCCGAAGATATCCTCTAGGGACGTCGAATCGAAGGACCCGTCGCCAACCGTTTGGGCACTTTTCCCTAGAACTGCGTGTAGACGTCCGATACGCCGCGGGAAGCTGCTGTTGATCCACGCACGAGCGAAACAGGCCGAAGAAATGGGTTCCCCCGTCGGTAGGCGGCAGATGCGGGTGTTTAAATTTCCCGCTCGCTCTCATTTGCTCTGAGACTCTGTTCGAGGTGTCCCGAGGCCAATGCGTGTTGTTGGCGGGAACAGGTAGTCGAAATGCCCAAGATATCCTCTGTGGACGCCGAATCGATGAACCCGCCGCCAACCGTTCGGGCACTTTTCGCTACAACTGCGTGTAGACGTCCGACACGCCGCAGCATGCTGCTGTTGGTCCACGCACGCGCGAAACAGGCGGAAGAAATGGGTTCCCGTCGGTAGGCGGCGGGCGCTGGTGTTTAAAATTCCCGCACGCTCTCATTTGCTCTGAGGTTCTGTTCGAGGTGTCCCGAGGCCAATGCGTGTAGTTGGCAAAAACAAGTGGTCGAAATGCCGAAGTTATCCTCTAGGGACGTCGAATCGAAAGACCCGCCGCCAACCGTTCGGGCACTTCTCGCTACAACTGCGTGTAGACGTCCGACACGCTGCAGCAAGCTGCTGTGGTCCACGAACGCGCGAAACAGGCCGAAGATATGGGTTCCCTTTTCGGTAGGCGGCGGGCGCGGGTGTCTAATTTCCCGCTCGCTCTAATTTGCTCTGATTTCTGTTCGAGGTATCCCGAGGCCAATGCGTGTAGTTGGCGGGAGAAGGTGGTCGAAATGCTGAAGATATCCTCTAGGGACGTTGAATCGAAGGACCCGCCGCCAACCTTTCAGGCACTTTTCGCTACAACTGCGTGTAGACGTCCGACACGCTGCAGCAAGCTGCTGTTGGTCCACGCACGCGCGAAAGAGGTTGAAGAAATGGATTCCCCCTTCGGTTGGCGGCGGGCGCGGGTGTTTAAATTTCCCGCTCGCTCTCATTTTCTCTGTGCCTCTGTTCGAGGTGTCCCGAGGCCAATGCGTGTAGTTGGCGGGAACAGGTGGTCCAAATGCCGAAGATATCCTCTAGGGACGTCGAATCGAAGGACCCGCCGCCAACCGTTCGGGCACTTTTCGCTACAACTCCGTGTAGACGGCCGACACGCTGCAGCATGCTTCTGTTGGTCCACGCACGCGCGAAACAGCCGGAAGAAATGGGTTCCCCGTCGGTAGGCGGCGGGCGCTGGTGTTTAAAATTCCCGCACGCTCTCATTTGCTCTGAGGTTCTGTTCGAGGTGTCCCGAGGCCAATGCGTGTAGTTGGCAAAAACAAGTGGTCGAAATGCCGAAGATATCGTGTAGGGACGTCGAATCGAAAGACCCGCCGCCAACCGTTCAGGCACTTTTCGCTACAACTGCGTGTAGACGTCCGATTCGCCGCACCAAGCTGCTGTTGGTCAACGCACGTGCGAAACAGGCCGAAGAAATGGGTTCCCCGTAGGTAGGCGGCGGGCGCGGGTGTTTAAATTTCCCGCTCGTTCTCATTTGCTCTGTGCCTCTGTTCGAGGTGTCCCGAATCCAATCTTATAGTTGACGGGAACAGTTGGTCGAAATGCCGAATTTATCCTCTAGGGACGTCGAATCGAAGGACCCGCCGCCAATCTCTCGGGCACTTTTCGCTACAACAGCGTGTAGACGTCCGACACGCTGCAGCAAGCTGCTGTGGTCCACGCACGCCCGAAACAGGCCGAAGATATAAGTTCCTTCGTCGGTAGGCGGCGGGCACTGGTGTTTAAATTTCCCGCACGCTCTCATTTGCTCTGAGACTCTGTTCGAGGTGTCCCGTGGCCAATTTTGTAGTTGGCGGGAACCGTTGGTCGAAATGCCGAATATATCCTCTAGGGACGTCGAATCGAAGGACCCGCCCCCAACCGTTCGGGCACTTTTCGCTACAACTGCGTCTAGACTTCCGACACGCCGCAGCAAGCTGCTGTTGGTCCACGCACGCGCAAAACAGGCCGAAGAAATGGGTTCCCCGAAGGTAGGCGGCGGGCGCGGGTGTTTAAATTTCCCGCTCGCTCTTATTTGCTCTGTTACTCTGTTCGAGTGTCCCGAGGCCAATCCGTGTAGTTGGCGGTAACAGGTGGTCGAAATGCCGAAGATATCCTCTAGGGACGTCGAATCGAAAGACCCGCCGCTAACCGTTCGTGCACTTTTCGCTAAAACTGCGTGTAGACGTCCGACACGCTGCAGCAAGCTGCTGTTGGTCCATGAAAGCGAGAAATACATCGACGAAATGGGTTCCCCTGTCGGTTGGCGGCGGGCGCGGGTGTTAAAATTTCCCGCTCGCTCTCATTTGCTCTGATCTCTGTTCGAGGTGTCCCGATGTCAATGTGTGTAGTTCGCTGGAACAGGTGATCGAAATGCCGAAGATATCCTATAGAGACGTCGAATCGAAGGACCCGCCGCCAACCGTTCGGGCACTTTTCGCTACAACTGCGTGTAGACGTCCGACACGCCGCAGCATGCTGCTGTAGGTCAACGCACGCGCGAAACAGGCGGAATAAATGGGTTCCCTCGTCGGTAGGAGGAGGGCGCGGATGTATAAATTTCCGGCTCGCTCTCATTTGCTCTGTGCCTCTGTTCGAGGTGTCCCGAGGCCAATTCGTGTAGTTGGCGGTAACAGTTGGTCGAAATGCCTAAGATATCCTCTAGGGACGTCGAATCGAAAGACCCGCCGCTTACCGTTCGGGCACTTTTCGCTAAAACTGCGTGTAGACGTCCGACACGCTGCAGCAAGCTGCTGTTGGTCCAACCAAGCGCGAAATACCCCGATGAAATGGGTTCCCTGTTGGTAGGCGGCAGGCGCGGGTGTTAAAATTTCCTGCTCACTTTCATTTGCTCTGATCTCTGTTCGAGGTATCCCGAGGCCAATGCGTGTAGTTGGCGGGAACAGGTGGTCGAAATGCTGAAGATATCCTCCAGGGACGTCGAATCGAAGAACCCGCCGCCAACCGTTCGGGCACTTTTCGCTACAACTGCGTGTAGACGTCCGACACGCTGCAGCAAGCTGCTGTTGGTCCACGCACGCGCGAAAGAGGTTGAAGAAATGGATTCCCCTTCGGTAGGCGGTGGGCGCGGGTGTTTAAATTTCCCGCTCTCTCTGATTTGCTCTGTACCTGTGTTCGAGGTGTCTTCAGGCCAATGCGTGTAGTTGGCGGGAACAGGTGGTCGAAATGCTGAAGATATCCTCCAGGGACGTCGAATCGAAGAACTTGCCGCCAACCGTTCGGGCACTTTTCGCTACAACTGCGTGTAGACGTCCGACACGCTGCAGCAAGCTGCTGTGGTCCACGCACGCCCGAAACAGGCCGAAGATATGGGTTCCTTCGTCGGTAGGCGGCGGGCGCGGGTGTTTAAATTTCCCGCTCGCTCTCATTTGCTCTGTGCCTCTCTTCGAGGTGTCCCGAGCCCAATGTGTGTGTTTGGCAGTAACAGGTGGTCCAAATGCCGAAGATATCCTCTATGAACGTCGAATCGAAGGACCCGCCGCCAACCGTTCTGGCACTCTTCGCTACAACTGCGTTTAGACGTCCGACACGCTGCAGCAAGCTGCTGTTGGTCCACGCACGCGCGAAACAGGCCGAAGAAATGGGTTTCCCCGTCGATAGGCGGATTGCGCTGGTGTTTAAATTTCCCGCTCGCTCTCATTTGCTCTGAAACTCTGTTCGAGGTGTCCTGAGGCCAATGCATGTAGTTGGCGGGAACAGGTGGTCGAAATGCCCAAGATATCCTCTAGGGACGTCGAATCGAAGGACCCGCCGCCATCGTTCGGGCACTTTTCGCTACAACAGCGTGTAGACGTCCGACACGCCGCAGCAAGCATCTGTAGGTGCACGCACGCGCGAAACAGGCCAAAGAAATGGGTTGCTCGTCGGTAGGCGGCGGGCACTGGTGTTTAAATTTCCCGCACGCTCTCATTTGCTCTGAGACTGTGTTCGAGGTGTCCCGTGGTCAATTTTGTAGTTGGCGGGAATCGTTGGTCGAAATGCCGAATATATCCTCTAGGGACGTCGAATCGAAGGACCCGCCGCCAACCGTTCTGGCACTTTTCGCTACAACTGCGTTTAGACGTCCGACACGCCGCAGCAAGCTGCTGTTGGTACACGCACGCGCGAAACAGGCCGAAGAAATGGATTTCCTTGTCGGTAGGCGGCGGGAGCGGATGTTTAAATTTCCCGCTCGCTCTCATTTGCTCTGTGCCTCTCTTCGAGGTGTCCCGAGCCCAATGTGTGTGTTTGGAAGTAACAGGTGGTCGAAATGCCGAAGATATCCTCTATGAACGTCGAATCGAAGAACCCGCCGCCAACCGTTCGTGCTCTTTTCGCTACAACTGCGTGTAGACGGCCGTCACGCCGCAGCAAGCTGCTCTTGGTCAACACACGCGAGAAACAGGCTGAAGAAATGCGTTCCACCTTCAGTAGGGGGCGGGGTCAAATGTTTAAATTTCCCGCTCGCTCTCATTTGCTCTGAGACTCTGTTCGAGGTGTCCCGGTGCCAATGCGTGTAGTTGGCGATAACAAGTGGTCAAAATGCCGAAGATATCCTCTATGGACGTCGAATCGAAGGACCCGCAGCCAACCGTTCGGGCACTTTTCGCTACAACTGCGTGTAGACGTCCGACACGCTGCAGCAAGCTGCTGTTGGTCCACGCACGCGCGAAACAGGCCAAAGAAATGGGTTCCCCTGTCGGTAGGCGGCGGGCGCGGGTGTTTAAATTTCCCGCTCGCTCTCATTTGCTCTGAGTCTCTGTTCGAGGTGTCCCGAGGCCAATGCGTGTAGTTGGCGGGAACAGGTTGTCGAAATGCCGAAGATATCCTTTAGGGACGTCGAAGAGAATTTCCCTCCGCCAACCGTTCGGGCACTTTTCGCTACAACTGCGTGTAGACGTCCGACACGCCGCAGCAAGCTGCTGTTTGTCCACGCACTCGCGAAACAGGCCGAAGAAATGGGTTCCCCGTCGGTAGGCGGCGGGTGCGGGTGTTTAAATTTACATTAATGTCCTATATTGACTTACTTTATCATTCTAAAATTTAAAATTACTTTATTCAAACTATGAAACAGCCAATAATTAGCAGTATGTACTATACTATAGTCCTGTGAAAAGTAAATACTTGGGACAGGAACTGTTTCATTTTATAAATAGGATGAGTAGTGAATTTTAGAATTATAATAATATGCAAAGTTTTTTCATTTTTGTGGCATTACTCATTGAAGAAGCAATTTACTTTGAGAAAATGTACTTCAATTTTTGTTTGCTGAGAAAGATGTAAATATATCAGATGTTTTGTTGAGATGATTGTAAAATGTTAAGAAAATTAGTGATAATAGGTTAATACAGTGATTTTGTTTTTATTTTGTCAAATAACTTATTTTAGTGAAATAATGCACCTGAGAAAAAAACTGTGATTGCTATCATAATTATTTGATGAATTGAGGTTTCAGTTGTGATTTGTGTGAAGGATGTGTATTTCAATTTTGTATTTGTTTTTCAAGTTGTTTTGTTTCGATTTTAGTTTATATGAATACATTTATCAGATTTTTCCAACTTGAATTATTTTTGTTTACTCTCCAGAAATTGATGGCTTTTGCAGTTTTTTGATATCAAGCATGGGTTGATGATGTAAATGTTTTCATGTTCTTTATGTGTAAGTATTTTATTTTCCTGGAAAAATTATTAAGTTTTTGCTGATGCGTTATATCAGTAAAGAATATAAAGCAGTATATTTAGAATAAAAATCCAAGATTTTCAGTGATGAGTTTAAAGAGTTAACTCTACATAAATAGTCTGACCCCAGTAAAATATCCTGTAAGAAGATATTACCAAAGGTTACAGACATCATAAATTACAAAACAAGTCACTTTACAGCTCTTCACTATATCACGTGGTATTTCACAGACAAGGTCACTGTTGGATAGGCCGTGTACATTAGGCCTTATCAGTTTAAGTAACTGTATGAAGAAGTGAAAGAAATTACCAAAAAGAATCATCAAAAATTATGTCTAAATTGATGAAAAAAATTGTTTTAAAAGTTATTACTTATATTAAGAGAAACCTTTTGACAATAAAACAAAGTTAATTTGCACATAGTTTTAAGAGAATAAAATTTTTATCTTACAACAGTGTGTTTGATGGGTTTTGAATTGATACAAAAAAAGATGTTTATTTCATAAAATCAAAACTGTTGGAGAGGTTTACCTTTGGCCTTAGTTACTGGCTTATCTCTCTCTGAGATGAAATGACACTTTATGTGTTTGCTATGTTCATGAATCAGGTATGTGATATTCTTTTTTTTTCAACTGTATATTATAAATTCTCTTCAGTCATTCTACTTCTTTCTGATCTATTTCTGTACTGTACCACATCTGTATTGTTGTACCCATCTTTTCATGATATTTCATAATATCCAACATCTTCTTTTTTTCTTTTAGGGTCTCCTCTTTCTCCTTCTTTTCTTTCCCACTATTTGTTCACTTTTATCTATCTTTTCTCTCTCTCTTTCTCACCTCCTTACTGATGTTTGTTATCTTGACTCCAATTCTTTTGATGAAGACCTCTCTTAATCTTTGTTTGTTACTTTAGTTTTAATTTTCCCCTTCTGTCTTTGTTCTGATTTTTTTGTTTTTGGTATTTCCTTAGTTTGGTGTTCATATCCCTCCATCTTATATCTAGGTGCTTTACCTTGTCCATTTTTTTATCGTTCTGGCCTTTGAGGTTGCTCTCAACCCTGTGGAATTCAGGGTTTAGACTTCTTATCTGCATTTTTTTATTATTATTTCCAGTTTTTTGGACAACATTAGTTAGTAGGTATTTATTTCTGACATTCGTACTCACAAGTAACATTAAGTTACAATATTTTATTCTTATTCACTTGCTTTGTTGTTTGTTGTTTCCTTCTTGCAAGACTAGTTGTCACAGTTTTCAGAGATTATTATTCTTCGGAACCAGTCCTAGGCTTTGGTCCTGTAAATGATTTTTTGAAATCATAGAGTGTATTTTAATAAGCTAATTTTCTTTGCTCTTATAAGAAAAATAGCAAAGGTGTCACAAATTAGCCTTAATATTTGCAGAACACGTTTCTAATCCTCCATAAAACAACTATACTGTTGATCTTATCAGTGAAAAACATTTTCCAAATTCATGTTCATTCATTAAAACTTTTAAATTAAAGACTTTCTCAAAAGCATCATCTTATCATCAGAGAAATCACTCTAATAGGTCTCAAGTCTTTCAGAATACTTGAATTTGTTTGATTTTATTTGATTAATTGTTAATTAATTGAATGTATATCAAAATTATGTGTTCTGATGTCATTTGTGTTATTTATACGATGAAACTTAAATCACAAATCTCATATACAATGGCACAGTTTTCTTTATTCTTATACAAGACGGTGAGGATGTTTTGTAACCGGAAATACGGTAAATATCATTAATGGTTTATGTTCAACATGTGTGTTTCTTTCACACGTCACACGCTTCTGCTTAAAAGAGCAATATTTAGAATTTGAAATTATATTGAAAATTGCTTCGGTCACGGATGACATTATTCACAGCTCCTGCTCCTAAAGGACAAGAAAGGATGTTTGGTTACGTACAGGAGAAAGTTATTCCTCAAGAAGAAAATGACCGAAACCGGAAAAGTTGAATTGATTGTCTACCGAGAAACCACGATAGCTCAGAAGAGATTGTTAATATCAATAACAGTGGTTGTGCACGCACGACACAACATCGGTTGTTTACACATGCGCATTTTATTTCAGAGATGTTTTCTGTTTACTTACAAAAGCTTCGAGAAATTTAGGTGTATGTTTCATGACAACACTGGGAAAAGTCAGCTATTTCTATAATTCGCTTTTGGTTTGTTTGTTGTTTGTTTTTTGTTGTTTTTTTTGACGAACTTTCTATCTCTATGATCTAACCGCAACTGGACCATTTGGCATGGTCGCGAAATCTAAAATAAGAATCAGAGTACTATATTTCTATGAGGGAGTTAATGTGGACAACATTACATTAGAGAAAGGTGGCGCCACAATAAAGATTTCCTGTGAGAAATTGGGTCAAAGATAAAACTGTCTCAGGTCAATACTACATCCGAGAAAGGTGTCGCCATAATAAAGATTTCCTGTGAGAAATTGGGTCAAAGATAAAACTGTCTCAGGTCAATACTACATCCGAGAAAGGTGGCGCCACAATAAAGATTTCCTGTGAGAAATCGGGTCAAAGATAAAACTGTCGCAGGTCAACACTACATCCGAGAAAGGTGGCGCCATAATAAAGATTTTCTATTATAGATTGGGTCAAAGATAAAATTATTTCAGGTCAACATGACATTCGAGAAAGGTGGCGTCACAGTAAAGATTTCCTATTAGAGATTATTTTTAAATGTCTCAACGATTTCCGCTTCGTGCCGCCGTTTCATTTCTGTGTGAGAAGTTTAAGTTTAACGTGATCATAAAAGATATTGTATAGAAAACCCAGACTAACTTTCGGTTGTTACAAGTTCTTTTGTTGAAGACTATAGCAATAATTATGATCTCCACCCCCCACAGGTTTATAACCAATGTCACGCCCTTGAATTAACCCTAGTAATACTAAACAATGTTCAGTTTAATCTCTAGAACAGTATAATTATTCTTAATACGCTCCAACAAATAATATCAACAAAAGAGTGTCTTTCAGAGCTCAACCTGTGTTATAGCACAAACAATCGTATCGTAGTGTCCTTCAGAACAGTCACTGGTGATTTCAACAGGGGCGCTTCGGCTGAGAAACGTTTTACAACGAACGTGAGCAAACAAGTCGTAATGAGTGTTATTGTAAATATATGTTTTACTCAAGCACGTGAATATTGTATGCGTACACTCAAGTTTGTGTTATACATATATTTCTACAATAAAATTTTAAATTATAATCAATACCGTATAACTCTGTTTTTACACAAGGAAATCAGGAACGTTTTACCGAAGATTAAAAGAGAAGAGAAAATGTAATATTTCGTTTTTTAAAACATTTTTTTGATTAATTGTGTACCTACGCCTGTTCCGACCTCTTTTGTTTAACTTTTTATTGCCCTGTAACTAGGCCTGTTGCCGGGAGTGTAGGTGTGTCATGATTATTTTGTACGAGTCTTAGATTTCTTTTTCGTGGAAAGCTACACGAGTTTTGATTTGAATTTCGTGCAAAGCTATACGAGGACTATTTGCGTTAGTCGTTCCTAATTTAGTAGTGTAAGACGAGTTGGAAGGTAACTAGTCACCACCACCCACCGCCAACTCTTGGGCTACTGTTTCACGAACGAAGAGTAGGATTGACCCAAATATTATAACGCTCCAACGATTGAAAGGGCGAACATGTTTAGTATGACGGAGATTTGAACTTGCGACCCCCAGATTACGAGTCGAGCGCTTTAACCAACTTAGAATGCTTATTTGAGTTTTATAAATCATTGTTTGTCGCTTTAATATCGATATTATGGAAACTGGAATTAAACACCGATTTTTTATTCGTGATTGTTCTTAAATAAACACCATCTCGCGTAAACGAGAGTGCCTTTCGTTTTTGTTCAGTTTCAGGAGTCGATAGTGTCAGGGCCGTCAGAATACCTGGGACTGGAACCTCGGAGGGATCGGAAATGTACATTCTCTAATCTACATCACTACTACAAACTGCACACTTCTAATTAATGTATTTGACGAAATCCGTGTAATAATTTCGTAATCTTTGTTCTTGCGGGGCCACCTGACCCACTTTCATTTATTTTTGTGAAACATCGAACTAATTACACAAACCATATTCTTTTTTATGTTTACTCTCGTTTATCACAAAACGCGCCCTGTATGTGTTATAAAAGTTACCAAATATTCCTATTCGATTAGAGTAGCTCAAGAGTTGGTGGTGAGTACTGTTAAATAACTGCCTTTTCTGTAGTTACAGATCAAAGATGGTTAACACTTTGCGTGAGTAAACAAATTATATTAAAGTGTCACAATTCGTATAATTACGCCCCCAGTGGCTCAGCGGTATGTATGCGGACTTACCACGCTAAAACCGGGTTTCGATACTCGTGGTGGGCAGAGCACAGATGGTCCATTGAGTAGCTTTGTGCTTAATTCAAGAAAACAACATCGTATAATTACTACTGCGACGCTACTGCCACCTGGTGGACCAGAGAAAAGTGTAAGAGCTGTTAATGCAATGGGCAGAGTACATATGGCTCATTGTGCAGCTTTGCGCTTATCAACAAATAAACAACTATATCAATAACTTATCCGAGGGAACGTTTATAAACTTTCTCTGATCATTATACAATACAGAAACTGTAAATATAATTTATAAAGATATCACAAATTGCCACTCTTAGGAAACGTTTATTTAAATTTTGAATAAATTATTTAAAACCTATACCATCCACTCACGTGTGTGTGAATATATAAACATATACATATTTCTAAGACAGGTTACATGGACTATATTTCATTCCTTATTATTCTAATCGCTTTTACTTCACTTTTGAGCTTCACCCCCAGTGGCTCAGTGGTCTGCGGACTTACAATGCTAAAATTCGGGTTTCGATGGTGAGCAGAGCACAGATAGCCCATTGTGTAGCTTTGGGCTTAATTCAAAACAATAACAACTACTACTTTTTTTTTGTACTTTCGACCTTGCTACCTCCTGTGTGCATGTGTTTGTCAGCAATATTTCTTGAAACCAACGGAATGGACTTGGACGAAAGTTGGCAGACACTTGGACTGTGATCCAATTTACAAGTGATTAATTTTGGAAGGTCATGAAAACAAATCCTATATGCTAACATATTCCACGTCATTTGTATTCTATACGTCAGGAAAAATAATCGGTTTTTGATTAAACTTGGTGGACATATGTAGAACAGTATTCCCTATTGTTCTGCTTAAAATGATTCGTATTCTTTGATAACGACACATTTTTGCATTTTTTGAGGACCAAGTATGATCACTACTGAGTGGTGGAGGTATACTTTCTATTGTGTGGTGGGGATATACGCTTTATTGAGTGTCCCTCTAGTGTTTTGTTCTGTGATCAATCTCTGTTTCGGACTTGCTACTAAAACAATTGTTATTATAATTCTGAATCTATATATATAAATCTCCGACCGATAAAAGGTCTATAACTTTGAATAACTTTTTTTTTTAGTTTTCCAGCCCTAATATCCCGATATACAGACACTCACGACTGCACTGTTTTGAATATCAAAGCCTCGCGCTACTCATGTGCACATGTGGAATTTTCATGAAGGTTTCAGATTCCAAAAAGTATTACTTTTGTGAATTTCTGTAACGAACATATACAAGTTGGTAATAAGTATCACAAGGAGGTCTTTTGGGCACAAAAAATATCAATATGCCACTTTCATGATTTTAGTCAGGCCAGTCAGTTTAGAACTGCTACAGTAGTTTCATTTGGAAAATAGTTTAACTTTCAATGACTTGCTCTAAAATAAACAACAATCAAATTGTTTTCAGTTGTTTTCGTAATGATTTATCTAGTGTCAATTGTAAAACAACAACTATGAATGAACCAAGTTATACAACGGCATGTCCACGGACTTATACCAAGTTTCGATACCGATGGTGGGCAGAGTACAGATAGCTCTTTGTGTTTAATTAGAAAAAAACAAAAAAAACTACAAACTCTAACAAATTTAAAATACCAATTTACACCTGTTTAGAGGCCAGTATTGCTAACTGATGAGCAAAGGAAGGATATATGTATACATAAAAATCCTTTCAATTTGATATCTGTCTCTATGGCAACGAGGACAATTTTCCAACACATGAGAAATAAAATGTAATTATTTTTCGGCGACTGTTTGCTAATAGCATGAACATGTTTTGTGGGTTGTTTATCTATGACTTCGACATGTCTTGTTGGAATGACTGATTTAACTTTTATGTGTACTGGTGATAACATGTGTCAATACTGGAGAAATCTAGTGTTTTTGAATGCAAGTATTAAAAACAAGTAGTCTGATCTCTTTTTATTGTCCTTTATATTGAAACTAGAGACACTTTGCGGCTTTGTTCGGCTCGTTTTGTTACAGGTAGGAAGTTATGTAAACTTGTAAAAAAACAACTCCTGTTACTGCTAAAGCGCACTCTGGATTTTGGAAATGTGAGAGTAATAGTCAAATTCCTCTGATGTTTCAGTTAGGAGTAACCCAAGAGTTGGCAGTGGGTGCTGTTGATTAGCTACGGTCCTTGTTATTCAAAATAAGAAACGGCTAGCGCAGGTATAATTTGTGTACAGATGTCTTTCTTAATATAGGTTTATATATACATACACAGGACTGAACATAGGAGTTTGTTTGTTTGTTTGTTTGTTTCTGAATTTTGCGCAAAGCTACACGAGAGCTACCTGCGCTAACCGTCCATAATTTAGCAGTGTAAGGCTACAGGGAAGGCAGCTTGTTATCACCTCCAACTATTGGGCTACTCTTTTGCCAGCGAATAGTGGAATTGACTGTCACATTAAAACGCCCCACAGATGAAATGGCAGGCATGTTTTGTGTGAGAGGGATTCGAACCTACGACCCTCAAATTACGAGTCGAGCGCCTTAACCATCTGGCCATGCTGGGCCCTCAGGTTGCGAGTCAAGTACCTTTGTCACCAGGCTATTTCAAGCTCTCGCAACTTTATACAGGCTCCAGTGAAAATTAGAGTACGCTAATCTGGAACCCATAAACTACAGGAAGGGCAGTGAGTGAACAGTACTCATCGCGAATTCTTGGTCTACTCTAATCGAATAGTGGGGTTTGGACGTTACTCTTATAATGCATCTTGAGTCTCAAAGTGTAGGACGAGTTTTTGTGGGTAACGGAAGGCACCCTTTGCTTCAACATAATTTTGCTGGTTATGCCCCTGCTATAGAAATCAGAGTTTCTGTAATTAGTGAACTCCCTGAAAGCTTCCTCTGCAGCTGCAGAGTTTATTGTTGAACAGTTTTCAAAATCTGCAGAGGAAAGGTTTGGGGAAGGAGGTGAATGAGGCAGAACCTCGAATCCCAATTTGTTCAAATTTTGGATTGCCATCCTTTACAGGTATCATAACGCCGATTTTATTGTTCTTCAGTCAGCTCATGCGAAACCCACTTATTCAACTTTTCGTCTTTACAATGATTTTTGATTTGTTTGTGTCTATCTTTTCTGCAATCTCACGTACTGGTGTGCAAGGGTATATCTCACCTGCTTCCCTTAATGTGTTTTCATCCAAGGATGACTTCCTTCCATGATCTTCGTGGTCTTCAACACTTTCGTCTTCATATCGAAACTTTTGGAACCAACAGTAACCAGCCAGTATTAAAAATACTGGATGTAAAATTGTTTTTCCATTTTCTAGTTTAAGTTTTAAACACTACTCTTACGAAGTATTGCATTTTTAAACATCACGTTGACATTACTCAAATGCATTTTCTATCATGTTTTCTTTTGAAACAAAATATAGCGTACAATACTTGCAAACGTTCGCTATCCCATCCACTGTGATGAAAATGACTTTAAGCATTAGCAGACGACGTATTGCTTTCGGCGTCGTCTATAACTGCGGAACATTTACTGATGACAAAGAACGGCTCATAAAACCTGGAACGCTGAAAATCAGAACGTAACTGTAAAAATATCTTTTTCTTTAATTATTCAGTCTTTCTGAAAGTAATTGTTTTGGAACTAATATCTCAGGCTAAAGGTCTTCACACAACAATCGAACAGTAAACAAACTATGATGTGAGAAGTGAAAGTAACAAGCGCAACGGTTTTTGGACAGAGAGCTGAGACATTCGCCAATTTTTTATATTAATATAAAATTAGGATAAAAATAAAGAAAATGAGATTTCAAAACGATAGAAAGACAAATTCCACTTTCAATATTTAATAAGCAATATTAAATAAACTTAAATAAACTATGGAATAAAGATTCATTTATTTCTTGTGCTCGATTATTGGTAAGTTATATGCATTGAACGACTTCTTTTTATTCTTTCTAATACTTTTGTCTTACGGATATTGGTCCTTCTTTGTTTGCTTCGGTTTTACGTGGGAAGAGTATTCGTTTCGTCTGTACACTTTCGCCATACTCTTACCGACTGACTACATTTATTGATAAAGAATGGGAAAGAAAAACACAGATATAATCTTTAGTTTTAATTTGTTTACAATTGAAACAAAATATTATTATATCCTTCTTCAAGCCATTTGTTAGGATATCACAACAAAGTTTTACAAATTCCCGAAGGTAATATTCTTGAACGACAAGCTACAAACGTGCGAACACATCATGTGCGTCCTTTCCACAATATCAAGATGCTACGTAGGGTACAGAAGTATAACAAGTTTTATGATAATAATTCTTCAACAATACTAATTGTTATAGAGTGAAGTGAATTTTGAACGCCGAAGAAGCTCAAAGCTTATTCAATAAATATTAAATTGTGAAGATGAAACCAAAGGAAAGTTATTATTTCTATTTATTAAAGCTCATTAAGAATTTAATACACGAGACGTGAAAACTTGGGTTTGAACTTAGAAATGATTTTCACGTTACGACAACATAAATGTGAAGAGAGAACTCACAGTGAAACCGAACTAGAGCTGTTTCAAAGGCCACTTTTAGACGATAAAATTATTAAAAATACTGGTTGTGAAATTTTTTTTCTTTCTTACTAAAGGACTATCTTTGTCTAGTGTCACATTTTTTGAAGCTACAGACAAAAACGAAGATAAGGCTAGGGCTACATTACTCTAAAAGTGATATTTTATCGCCTCGATGGCTTAAAGACGAGCATGTTCATTCACGTAGTACAGTTTGTTTGTTTGTTTTGGAATTTCGCACAAAGCTACTCGGGGGCTATCTGTGCTTGCCGTCCCTAATTTAACAGTGTAAGTCATCACCACCCACCGCCAACTTATGGGCTACTCTTTTACCAACGAAAAGTGGGATTGACTGTTACATTATAACGCCCCCACTGCTGGGAGGGCGAGCATGTTTGGCGCGACTCCGGCACGAACCTGGGACCCTCGGATTACGAAGCGCACGCCTTAACGCGCTAGGCCATGCCAGGCCCACGTAGTACAGATGTGCGACCTTTCGAAATATTTGCGATCAATTGACGCCCTTTGCGAGAATTATAACGTTGGATCCAATTGGGTAAAAGTAGGTCATATTCCTGGATGGCCGTTCTTTAATAGGGAATGGTTGGATATTAATTGAAGACTTCACGATTTCAGTTTGAAAAGGTTTGTTCTTAAAAACTATATTCTAAGTCAGAAACTGTGATGAGGTTCACAGCACAGACGTTTATCCTTTGTTTATTTTTAGGATGAGGAACGTCAATTTTTTTTTCGTTCTTTAAGGAGGAGCCGTACTGTGAACACGGACCGATAGTGCGATCATGCATGAGAGAAGTTGGTGAAAATATACGAATTAATATTACCCTACGAACTGGACGAGGCACAAAAGGGGGATGTTATTTATAACCACAGACAATGGACAATATGTAAGATAATGTGAGTCAATCATCAACCTAACAAGGATTAATATCGAAGATTCTCTAACAGGAAAAACAAAACAACAATTTGTGGGAGGAAAGAAAATAATTACGCTCAAACTTACCGTCAGTAATCAAAAACATAGATCGAATACCGATGAAGAGAGAAAACAATCGGATGCACAGACACCACACTTTACTAATTATATACGCTACTCATTAGATAGCCACGGTTGCTATACTGTGTAGATTAAGTTTTGTGGTCAATGATAGAGCATAATATTTTAGTGTTGTGACAGCTCCCATTGAAATGAGAGCAACGTTCAAATAGTATGAAGTTTTTAAACACTTCTTAGTTAAATGATATATCACATGATTTTATTACTTGTATATTAAACATGCTCAAATTTAATTTTATTTCCCATTGAGAAGAAAAGCTCACTTGAAAATACAAGTAACCGCAGTCGAGGCCGAGTGGTTAAGGCGATGGATTTGAAATCCATTGGGATTTTCCCGCGTAGTTTCGAATCCTACCGACTGCGAAACATTTACCATTTTGCCTACATTGTGTTTGTTTATTCTTTTTCGAATGGAATTAATCGACACTTTAGAATATGTAAGTAGAGAAGCTATTAAACTGAAAATGGCATACTTAGTTGCCAAAACTTCGCATGATATAAAAATTCCAACGTATATTTCCAGAACATAATTGCTAAACGTTCCAACACCAGTATTCTTTAAATAATAAGAAAGCATCCTTAAAGTCTATGTCTTTAAAGGTTAGTTCGTAAATAAAACAACACTTGATCGTTTTACTATAAATGTATATATGAAAAGTTATCCATAAAATGTCACAATTACTCTCTCAGACACATTTCTGGACTCTAGCGGAATTCATTGAAATTAATTGAGAAGAATTTCACTTCACCGAAATTATGGATTGTTGTCGAAACTACTAATAGTGCAAACGATTCCACTTCTCTCAGGATATTCAAAGTTACATCATTCGCAGTCGGTATGATTCGTACCTACGTGGGAATATCCCAATGGATTTCAAGTCCATCGTTTTAACCACTCGGCCACAACTGCCGTCGTCACATTTTCTAGTTTAAGTTTTAAACACTACTCTTACGAAGTATTGCATTTTAAACATCACGTTGACATTACTCAAATGCCTTTTCTATCATGTTTTCTTTTGAAACAAAATATAGCGTACAATACTTGCAAACGTTCGCTATCCCATCCACTGTGATGAAGATGACTTTAAGCATTAGCAGACGACGTATTGCTTTCGGCGTCGTCTATAACTGCGGAACATTTACTGATGACAAAGAACGGCTCATCAAACCTGGAACGCTGAAAATCAGAACGTAACTGTAAAAATTATCTTTTTCTTTAATTATTCAGTCTTTCTGAAAGTAATTGTTTTGCAACTAATATCTCAGGCTAAAGGTCTTCACACAACAATCGAACCGTAAAGAAACTATGATGTGAGAAGTGAAAGTAACAAGCGCAACGGTTTTTGGACAGAGAGCTGAGACATTCGCCAATTTTTTTATATTAATATAAAATTAAGATAAAAATAAAGAAAATGAGATTTCAAAACGATAGAAAGACAAATTCCACTTTCAATATTTAATAAGCAATATTAAATAAACTTAAATAAACTATGGAATAAAGATTTATTTATTTCTTGTGCTCGATTATTGGTAAGTTATATGCATTGAACGACTTCTTTTTATTCTTTCTAATACTTTTGTCTTACGGATATTGGTCTTTCTTTGTTTGCTTCGGTTTTACGTGGGAAGAGTATTCGTTTCGTCTATACACTTTCGCCCTACACGTGCCGACTGACTACATTTATTGATAAAGAATGGGAAAGAAAAACACAGATATAATCTTTAGTTTTAATTTGTTTTCAATTGAAACAAAATATTATTCTATCCTTCTTCAAGCCATTTGTTAGGATATCACAACAAAGTTTTACAAATTCCCGAAGGTAATATTCTTGAACGACAAGCTACAAACGTGCGAACACATCATGTGCGTCCTTTCCACAATATCGAGATACTACGTAGGGTACAGAAGTATAACAAGTTTTATGATAATAATTCTTCAACCATACTAATTGTTATAGAGTGAAGTGAATTTTGAACGCCGAAGAAGCTCAAAGCTTATTCAATAAATATTAAATTGTGAAGAAACCAAATGAAACCAAAGGAAAATTATTATTTCTATTTATTATTTGTCATTAAGAATTTAATATACGAGACGTGAAAACTTGGGTTTGAACTTAGAAATGATTTTCACGTTACGACAACATAAATGTGAAAAGAGAACTCACAGTGAAACCGAACTATAGCTGTTTCAAAGGCCACTTTTAGACGATAAAATTTTTAAAAATACTGGGTGTGAAATTGTTTTTCCTGTGTTTATTAAAGGGCTATCTTCGTTTATCATCCATTATTTTGAAGTAACAAGTGGATACGCGTAGTCACTTTTGCCATATCTGTGGCTACATTAATGGAAAAGTGACACTTGAAACGCCTCGATGGCTTAAAGAATGAGTATGTTAGTTCAAGAGATTCAAAATCTGATATTTTGAAATATTTGCAATCAAATCAAATAATTCTTTAGAGCTTTCAGCATTACTATTTTTGTGCTCATTATTAGATATTTTGTGGAGAAATTTTCATTTAATGATTACTTTTCTTCACTTTCTCCATCCATTGACTTTACAAAGTAATGTACTGGAAAGGCCTTTTGTCGCTATGTTTGTTAAAACACAACATTTGAATGTCTAATAATAATGTTTACCCTATCCTAACCTTTAAAGCTTATTTGGGTAAAAGTAGGCCTGGCATGGCCAAGCGCGTTAAGGCGTGCGCTTCGTAATCTGAGGGTCGCGGGTTCGCGCCCGCGTCGCGCTAAACATGCTCGCCCTCCCAGCCGTGGGGGTGTATAATGTGACGGTCAATCCCACTATTCGTTGGTAAAAGAGTAGCCCAAGAGTTGGCGGTGGGTGGTGATGACTAGCTGCCTTCCCTCTAGTCTTACACTGCTAAATTAGGGACGAGTAGCACCGATAGCCCTCGAGTAGCTTTGTGCGAAATTCCAAAACAAACAAACGTGTAAAAGTAAAATATGTATGAAGTTATGAACATTATAGTTTCATCGAAAGATGATAATAAATTGTGAAACAAAAGTTATATTATCGAATAATATGTTTTGTTATTCTAATTACGAGCATTATATCGCCTTACGTCGTACCCTGACTGACAGACTTCGATATTAATGAACAGAACTGAACGAATGAAAGCCTTAGGAATTTACTTAAGAATTAACTGTGTACTTCATACTAAACCCACACTGGGCTATTTACAGTGCGCACCGTTGAGAATCAAAACCTACCTTTTAGCATTGTGAATCCGTAAATCTGACTCTGTCTCTCTAGGAGGAGATAATGGGTGAAAAACGTTTATTTTGTGTTTCAACTAAATTTATAGTGTACTGTATATTATATACATGTTGAAAACCATTTTTAAAGCACAAGTAAACCCAGCATGGCCATGTAGGTTAATGCGTTCGACTCGTAATTTATAGGTCGCGGATTCGAATCCCCGTCGCACCAAACATGCTAGCCTTTTCAGCCATGGGGGCGTTATTATGTGACGGTCAATCCCATTATTCGTTAGTTAAAGAGTAACCCAATAGTTGGCGGTGGGTGATGATGACGAGCTGCTCTTCCTCTAGTCTTACACTGCAAAATTAGTGATGTTTAGCGCAGATTGCCCTCGAGTAGCTTTTCGCGAAATTAAAAAACAAACAAACAAAGTAGAAGTAAAGGTCAGAATGTCCTCAGGTCAGACCTGAGCAAAAGAGTTTTGTCTTGGGAAAACTTTTCATCAACAATAAAACAGGATTACGAAAGTTTAATAGCTTTTTTAGAAGATCGAACTCTAATTGAACCAGGCAAAATTTTGTATAAGAAATTGGGCTAGAATTTTTCCCGTTCAAAGCTTCCATTAAAACAACTCAATTTCTATATGATGAACTAAGGATATTATAGTTAAAATACAAAGAACAGAATCTGTTAACTGAAGTATTTGTGATTACGGTGTGAAGAAATTACTAATTTTCTTTTTGTTAGTTTGTTTAAGAAATGAATTTGTCCCCATTAGTACAGCGGTAAGTCTACGGATTTACAACGCTAAAATAAACAGTTCGATTCCACTTGATGGGCTCAGCAGATCACCCAATGTGGCTTTTCTATAAGAAAAAACACACACAAACAAACAGATTTAAACTCGAAACTAATATGTTTTGTTTTTTAAGAAAACTCTTTATTGCATTTTAAGGTAATTTCATCAAACTCTGTTATTTTGTTAAAACGATAAGTTAAAAAACTTTGTTGCCATAATTGGTAGAGTTCGAACCCAAATAAGAATGTCCTAATGTCCTTTACAATAATACATGATTTCTACTTGTCTTGTTTGAGACGTTTTCTTTTGTTTTTGTTTGTAATTATGTACAAAGTTATACAAAAGGGGCTATACAATGGCCATGCGATTAGGACGTTCGACTCATTATTTGAGGGTCGTGGGTTCAAATTCCTGTTACGTCAAACACGTTGGCCCTTTTAGTTGTAAGGGCGTTATAATGTGACGGGGAATTCCACTATTCGTTGGTAAAATAGTAAATCAAGAGCTTGTGGTGGGTTATGATGCTTCCCTCTAGCTTTACACTGCTAAATTGGGGAATGATAGCGCAGATTGCCCTTGTGTAGCTTTGCGCGAAATTAAAAAAAACAAAAAAGGCTATTTTATTTTCTCCCCGTCTCGGATATCTCAAGCCAGTTTTAAGCGTTGTATGTCTTCAGACATACCGTCATGCCACTGGGGACATCGTTTAAAATATTATTCCCCAGTAAATACACTAAAGAAAGGGTAACATAAATGTTGTTTGATAAATAATAAAGACAACGCTATATTTTGGGTTTCGTATAAAATGCTAGCTTTCTGTGGTTTTCAAAATGTTTTATTTGTACTGAAAGTGGCTCTTAACAAGGGCCCTTTCAAGTACAGCGGTAAGTCTACGGATTTACAACGCTATAATCAGGGATTCCATTATCCTCGGTGGGCTTAGCAGATAGCCCGACGTGGCTTTGCTATAAGGAAACACACAACACACACTTTTAATAAGTTTTGTTTTAAAAAAAGAAAATTAATAATGTTCAAATATATCAGAATATAAAATTACTTCTTACTTATAATAAAAAATATTGCTCCAATCTTAATAGAATGTTTCTTCACTTTGTCAATAAGTTATAAATTTAATAATGAAACTTTAAAGATGTCAGAAATGGGGCCGCTATAAAATTACTATATAGTTATTTCCATGTGATTAGTATTTCGATAGCAAACCAGACTCGTGATGCATGCAAAATATGGAACTGTTATTTACGTTTATTCTTTGATTGTATCTTCAAAATGGCGTATTTGTTTTGCACGTAACTGTCCAGCTATCATGATCCAGTCCTATGTATATTATATTTATTTTGAAAGGAAGGTATATAGAACTAGTTTTAAGAATTACAGGCCTTCCTTTCCTTATTTTACATGTTGTTGATTGGTTCGCAGGTTTTAGGTGATAATCATTAAGTCTGGTATAACAAGACTCTGAGTGTATCTGGTTCTCCCACGGCGTACAAGAGTTTAACAGATTTATCAATCACTGGTGTCCCGATGGACTGATAACATATTTATGTTATCAGATAAATTACAGTATAATATCTTTATTTGTTAAAACTCGTGCTACTTGCTTATTTTTATTCTTCCTATTAATTTCCTTGGCGTTTGTTTCGTAACTAAACAAGCATCGTTGTTTTTATGCAAGTATTTATTTGTTCGTTTGTTTAATTTCGCGCGAAGCTATACGGGGGCTATCTGCGCTATCCGCCCCTAATTTAGAAGTATAAGACTAGAGGAAAGGCAGCTAGTCACCACTACCCACCACCAACTCTTGGGCTACTTTTTTATCAACGAATAATGGGATTGAGCGTCACATCATAACGCCCTTACGGCTGAAAGAGCGAGCAAATATGGTGTGACGAGAATTCGAACCCGCAACCCTCTGATTACGAGTCGAGTGCCTTAACTACCTGACCACATGCAATTAACTCGTGTATTCAAGGTATATTTCATGTTATTTGTAAGTTAGTTTGATTTACAAAAGCTTAAGTATCTAAATAAATTTTATAAATATTGAATAATATAACACATAAAATATTGCAATTGGTTTATTATTTAGTTTTCTTTACAGAAAGCAATCACACAAAATAAATCAACATTCAAACAAAATATGTTAACATTCTATAGTATATTACAAAATACTGCGACTGGTAATTAACAGATTTCGCGCCACAATGAACGATTTCTCACTAGCTGCAGATTACAATATTCGGTATATCCCAACAACTCCAAATTACAAAGTTTCTGATATCCCACTAGCTCCAGATTAAAATGTTCGTTATGTCCCAGCAGCTCCGGATTACAAAGTTTGTGATATCCCACTAGCTCCAGAAGAGAATGTGGCATTCTCTATCAAAGAAACACGAGACAATAGAGTCGTTCTAAATTACTAATACATTATACACGATTATACAGGGTGTTTGGAAAGTCATTGTGGAGTTTTGAAAGCAGCGATAACAGCATTCATTCAATCTATTTCAAGCCAGCAACTGATAGCGGTGTTTAGAAACAAAATAAGAAGGATCCAGGCCTGTATTGATGCCAACGGTGGTCACTTTCAACATTGTTTATAATTGTCATTCATATTTACCTCCTGTATTCTATATTGAAACATGTCTGTTAATAAATATATAAGTGCAAAGTGACTTTCCGAACACCCTGTATAAACCCTGAAGAACAAACAAATACGGGTACAGAGTTGCTTCTCAAACTCTTCCATTTTTTTTGAAAGATTACCAGATTTTTTTACTACACTTGAATAAGGAATATGTATGTATGAATGCAATCAATAAATATGTATTTGTTCTCTTGAATAAGCTATGGCAGATAAATACATAGTATTTGAAACCGGTGTAAACGAATTATTAAAAAACTATGTTATAATGGTTACATTTATAAAAAAAAATGAAAGAGAAAATCAACATAAAGAGAAGTTATGTTCTTTTCGCTACGCGTAAAAGCAGCTGAGAAGAAAATACGTTTAAGAGTGAAAGTGAATTTTAACGAGAAGAATTAACACTGGTTATACGTATCAATATAAAAATAAAATAACATAAAACCTTGTTAATTTCTGTGAATTGTGTGTTCGATACTTCTTACGTTTAGAAAGGATAGATTGGTCGTCGCAATTAAAACGGTAACCTGATTGTAATTATTCTAATGGGTTAAAAGAATCCTCTCAAATACTTTGTTTAAATTCTTAGGTAGAACATAGAACACGGAATTAAAGATTCTAAGCTTTCATGAAAATTAACAGGTATGTTATTAGAAGTCAAGTACATATTAAAATAGGGAACACGATAAAGTTAATGTGCATTAGGTGTTGAAATAAATGCGCGAAAATGACAGAAATATTGAACTATTTCTCTTTCCATAAAGAATTTAATTTCATGCACTCTTCAGCATATACTCAAATGAAAATGATCAGGAATTACAAGTTTTAAAGAAAAAACAAAATCTGTTATTTTAGTCAGAACAATGTAGTTTTTCTTCGAATAACTGATTTCAGTATTAAACCGTTAAAAAAATTGAATAAATCGTATTTAAATCTCTGGCTTGAAAAACAAAACAAAAACACACACATTAAAACAGTAATCCATGGGGTTATAATAGAGATAACCATAAAAGAGTGACAAAAGAACTGATTATAAATAAACATAGAAGACAGATTATAATAGTTTTAAAAAATAAACGTTTTAATACCCTAAGATACTCTGACATAAAATCTTAACTTTAGTAGTACATCGTACAACACCGCGGTTTATAGGGACAGTGAGCATTTGAACCCGTAACAAAGTATTCAAATAAGTTACAAGCTATACATAAACGATAGTGAAACATCATCTAGCCATACTATATACAGCATCACGTACGTTGAGTGTCTACATCGCTTTCGCAATGTGTAACCTTTTTTACAAAAATTAGAAACTTTATCCCCATTAATTAGATTTGTTTCAACTGCAAAAACATGAGTTTTCGGCATAGTTTGTTGACGTGATTTTTTTATTTTCGCGTTCATTAATTTTTGTGTGTGTGTGTGTTAAAAATATACGACTGTGGTTCCTAAATAATCAGTATTTTTAAATTTTTCTATGAAATGACAAGAGATTTTCTAAGGAATCAGTATTGTTAATTTTTCTATGGAACAACAAAAGTTTCCTAAAGAATCAGTATTGGTAACTTTTTCTGTGAAATGACAAAAAGATTTGATAAGGAATTAGTATTGTTAACTTTTTCTATGAAACACAAAAAAAATGTTTTCTAGGGAATCAGAATTGTTAACCTTTCCTATGGAATAACAAAATAGGTTTCCTAAAAATCAGTGTTGCTAATGTTTTCTATAGAACACAAAGAGGCTTCCTAGGGAATCAGTATTGTTAACTTTTTCTATAGAATGACAAACGATTTATCTAAGGAATCAGTATCTTAATTTTTTCTATGGAACAACAAAAAAGAATCCCTAGGGAATTAGTATTGTTAACTTTTCTATGGAATGACAAAATGTTTTCTATAGAATCAGTATTGTTAATTTTTTCTATGGAATAAAAAATATAGGTCTCCTAAGGAATCAGTATTGTTAACTTCTTCTAGGGAATAAAAAATAGAGGTTTCCTAAAAAACCAGTATTGTTAACTTTTTCTACGGAATGACAAGAGATTTTCTTAGGACTCGTTTTTTGTTATATGGAATAACAGAGGTTTCTTAAGTAATCAGAATTGTTAACACTTTTTATGAAACGACAAAGAGGTTTCCTAAGAAACTGGTACTGATAACTGTTTTATTAAACAACAAACTAGGATTCCTAAAGGATCAGTATTGTTATCTTTCTCTACGGAACAACAAAGAGGTTTCCTAAGGAATCAGTATTGTTAACATTTTCTATGGAACGACAAGAGATTTTGTAAGGAACTGGTATTATTAATATTTTCTATGAAACAACAAAAATATTTCCTCAGAAATCACTATTGTTAGCTTTTTCTATGAAACAAAAATCTTTTTCAGGGAATCAGTATTGTTAACGTTTTCTAAGGAATGAGAAGAGATTTTCTAAAGAATCGGTATTGTTAACTTTTTCTATGGAACAACAAATAGGTTTCCCAATGAATCAGTATTGTTAACTTTCTGTATGGAACAAAGAGGTTTCCTCAGAAACTAATATTGTTAATTTTCTCTTTGAATGAAAAATGATTCCTAAGAAATCGGTATTGTTAACCTTTTCTATGGAACAAAAAAAAAAGGTTTCATAAGGAATCGGTATTGTTAACTTTTCTACGAAATGAAGTGTTTATTGTTAAGTTTTCTGCAAAGCAGCAAACATAGTACCAAAGAATTATTAAGTTTTATATAAAACAAAGTATTTTTAAAGGACCAGAATTGTCAGCTCATTGTACTTTAGTATCGCAGTTTTGAATGATGAAAAAAGTAACTATTCATATAAAATTTAATAAAATATGAATCAAACTTTAGCTGATTTTTAAGTTCTTATTTAAGTGATTCGTTTTGATGAAACTCTGGGATCTCTGTTCTTGTTATTAACAAAAGACCCACGGAGTCAATTCACTATAAACATGTTAATCTGCTGCTTATTTTGAAGTTCATCTTCAGGAACGAGATTTGATTACAGAACTTTTGATTCATCTTCATATCCAACTCATCATCTTAAACGTAAAACTATGTAACATTTGAAATATCTTAATGCACAAATTAAACGCTATATATATATATGTAACAGTTACTTCACTTATACAACAATAATGTGGAAATAAAATATTGTGATGCAAGATGAAATCAACCATCACTGAAAGTATCACAGGCACACTAACAGTCACTCTGACGTAACACGACGTTCATCCATTTCTGAGCAATGAAAGTCAGTCCTTCACAGATAACATGCATCAATCAAGGCATAGTTTCTGTTCTCCCGTGCATTATATATTATCAGCATGTAGTTTTGATGAACTCAGTTCTCCGGTATACAGGGTCAAGTTAACTACAACATTCAAACTCATTTCTTACGTAAGAAATTGCTCCAGATTTTTCATTTCATAAGTTTCTTGTTTAGAAGAAAAAACACTTATACAACTTGAAGTTTAAATATAAACTGAAGCAACTCTATAGGCAGAGGCACCAATGTTAACTTTCCTTAACATTATAATAAAGTTTCACAGGTTGTATAAACTTTGGCAAAACAATGTTTTGGATGATTACGACGTTTCACAAACTGTATAAACGCTGACAAAGACAATGTTTTAGACGATAATGACGTTTCACAGGTTATATAAACTCTGACAAAAACATTGTTTTGGATGATAATATTTCATAGACTGTATAAATTCTGAAGAAATAAATAGGTTTTGAATTATAATTAACTTTTTCTGACTGGATAAAATAGATTGTAGATAACAACGACGTGTCAAAGATTGCATAAACTATTGAATGAAGATAAAGATTCACATTCTGTAAGATTACTTGCCCTTTGTTTTCTAGTCCTCATGTTAATACTACACATGTTATCTAAGTTAAAGTATTTTTGATTCTCGTCTTTTCTCATTTCAGTCAGGAAGTTAAATAAGTCTCTAAGATAGACACACATTTCAAACCTAAATTTCTATGCCTTCCAAATACGTCGTCCTTTGTACAACTTTTCGTCCCATTTAAAGGCCTGCACGGTACCTCTTACAGTACCACAGCATAAAGGTAATTGGGCATTATTCATTTTTTTGATTTAGTTCATCACCGTTGAACCTAATGGCTTCACTCGATAAACTCGCCTGATAAACTGTAACTCATAGGACGTCACTCTTCGATTTTTTTTTTCGGATAATAGTTGGTTTGGCGCTTAAGAACTGCCAGCTTCTTGCAGATGATTATTTCCCGCAGGGGTAGGGTAATTCACGTAAGTAACGTTAAGGCCTACACGACGCTGTTTGCTTTTTTGTTCGAGTTTTGTTATTACTCCTTGTAATTCCTCTTCCAATTCTCCAAACGACGGACGTTTCTTCGGATCTTCAGCCCAGCAACCCAACATCACTTTGTACCTTAAGAAAACAAGAAACTGTTAGCGTAAACAAAAATTAGTCGTCGCTAGGCACTGGCACACGAGGTCCGTGTCCGGATCCCATGTGGCATTGCCCCGAATCCGAAGTTGGTGTCTTGAAAAATTACAATATAAAACCGTAATAGGTATCAACCTGAAACACCGAATATTTCTGCATCTATGAGTCCGAGACCCGAATCTTTTAAACACCTAGAGATGCTTCTGCACCATATTACTAGTCTCTTAAAATCGGTTCAAATGGCAAGGAAATGGCACAATAAATTTACATGTTGTAATAAATTACTTAAAAAAGATAACAATTAATAAAATATAAAAATAAATAGATTTAAAACAAAGCTTCCAGGTCCTAATTATCATTGCTATAGATAATTCACTTAACCCTATGAATATCCTCTGGGGTCTAACTACGTAGGCATTTTAAAAACATATTATTTATTAACTTACTTGTGCACAAACTTGTTTCTGGGTTACGATGCTCTTAAAAGCATGAATCACACACACACAAATATTTTTTACAATGAATCTCAATAGTTACTGCTGGGAAGGATGACCTATTTTATATAAAAAGTGATTGATTTCGCTAAAATTTTTTTAGTCAGTTCTTTACACTGAGTGCTGTAACAGGCAAAAATATAAACTTGCTCAGTATCAGCGGCGGCCACGTAGGATGCGCAGGTTGTGCAATGCACAGTGACCCAAGAGCTCTCTTTGGAGCTCCCTAAGATCTAATTGAATTAACTTTAATAAAAGGTCTGCTAAAGAACAGTGGCAAAGTAAAACAGTATTTTATTTTTTCAGAAAGACTATGATGTCATCATAGTTATCCTTTGAACGTGTTCTGTCCTGATGTCATCATAGTTATCCTTTGAACGTGTTCTGTCCTGATGTCATCATAGTTATCCTTTGAACGTGTTCTGTCCTGGTGTCATCATAGTTATCCTTTGAACGTGTTCTGTCCTGATGTCATCATAGTTATCCTTTGAACGTGTTCTGTCCTGATGTCATCATAGTTATCCTTTGAACGTGTTCTGTCCTGGTGTCATCATAGTTATCCTATGAACGTGTTCTGTCCTGATGTCATCATAGTTATCCTTTGAACGTGTTCTGTCCTGATGTCATCATAGTTATCCTTTGAACGTGTTCTGTCCTGATGTCATCATAGTTATCCTTTGAACGTGTTCTGTCCTGATGTCTGTTATCCTTTGAACCTGTCCTGATGTCATCATAGTTATCCTTTGAACGTGTTCTGTCCAGTTATCCTTTGTGTCATCATAGTTATCCTTTGAACGTGTTCTGTCCTGGTGTCATCATAGTTATCCTTTGAACGTGTTCTGTCCTGATGTCATCATAGTTATCCTTTGAACGTTTCTGTCCTGATGTCATCATAGTTATCCTTGAACGTGTTCTGTCCTGATGTCATCATAGTTATCCTTTGAACGTGTTCTGTCCTGATGTCATCATAGTTTATCCTTTGAACGTGTTCTGTCCTGATGTCATCATAGTTATCCTTTGAACGTGTTCTGTCCTGATGTCATCATAGTTATCCTTTGAACGTGTTCTGTCCTGATGTCATCATAGTTATCCTTTGAACGTGTTCTGTCCTGATGTCATCATAGTTATCCTTTGAACGTGTTCTGTCCTGGTGTCATCATAGTTATCCTTTGAACGTGTTCTGTCCTGATGTCATCATAGTTATCCTTGAACGTGTTCTGTCCTGATGTCATCATAGTTATCCTTTGAACGTGTTCTGTCCTGATGTCATCATAGTTATCCTTGAACGTGTTCTGTCCTGGTGTCATCATAGTTATCCTTTGAACGTGTTCTGTCCTGGTGTCATCATAGTTATCCTTTGAACGTTTTCTGTCCTGGTGTCATCATAGTTATCCTTTGAACGTGTTCTGTCCTGATGTCATCATAGTTATCCTTTGAACGTGTTCTGTCCTGATGTCATCATAGTTATCCTTTGAACGTGTTCTGTCCTGATGTCATCATAGTTATCCTTTGAACGTGTTCTGTCCTGATGTCATCATAGTTATCCTTTGAACGTGTTCTGTCCTGATGTCATCATAGTTATCCTTGAACGTGTTCTGTCCTGATGTCATCATAGTTATCCTTTGAACGTGTTCTGTCCTGATGTCATCATAGTTATCCTTTGAACGTGTTCTGTCCTGATGTCATCATAGTTATCCTTTGAACGTGTTCTGTCCTGATGTCATCATAGTTATCCTTTGAACGTGTTCTGTCCTGATGTCATCATAGTTATCCTTTGAACGTGTTCTGTCCTGGTGTCATCATAGTTATCCTTTGAACGTGTTCTGTCCTGGCTCTGTAACACCAATTTTGTGAGTTTCTCTATTTGTCCCATTTTATATAATTTCTAAATGTTTTTGTTTTTTTTGATAATTTGATATTTATTATACTGAGTTAGTTCGATGCAATATTTGAATCGTAACTGAGGTGGACAACACGAAAACAAACTCAGGGTTAATAAATCAATATTCTAAATTGGAATTCTTCCAAAATCCATAAAAGAATTAAACCTTAATAACCAATAGCTTTCTTTCCTATTCCTGTAGCAACTGCTGATAAACAAATAAGCAAAAATAAATTTGAGTGTTACAACTCATACCCTGTTTTATCATATGCATCTGTATGAAATTTCATAAAAGTCTCTGTTTACTACTCCTAGTTCTTCAGAATACAACAATAGCCACGCATCGTTTGACTTCGCTCAACACTATTGTAAACTAGGAAAGACTAAAGTGCATGTATTGTAAACACACATCATATTTATTTGTACTTAAAATTATAGTAATTAAGATCTTCGCTAAGAATTAAACTGATAACTGTCTTATTTTGAAATATCGTTTTCTTTCCTTTGTACTTCGTGTATCAGTGTAACAAAATTTAGTTATACACGTTCTTAATAACATTTCTTAGGAAACTGTAAAAAAAAAAAAATGAATGAATAGTCACGATCTCCACTGTTTCTGATAAACACGGAATTAAAATTTATGTTCAAAGGTGTCATTTATTTATTTCGTACATACATATATTTGTTAGGTGTACTTACAGGAGGTCTGGACAATAAGAAGGCTGAGGCATCCTTCTGTCTTGTTTAAGGTAGTTCAAGATATCCCAATTGTCAACATCCGGGTATGGAGTGACCCCACGAGTCAAGAGCTCCCATAAAACCACACCAAATGACCACTAAAATGATAATTGTCACGTGTTTAATTAAATCCATCGTCTTAGGTAAAGATTACTCTACATCTTTTGTTTTATCTTGTCTTAGTCAACTCTTACCCAGAAACACGTGATAGATTAAGCTGTTTCACGTGCTCCTGTCACTTGATGTGGAAAACAATAAAATAAGAATTATTATATTTCGAGAAAACCAGTCATACAACTATTAAAAATATTTCAACAATAACAGGAATGAAACCAGTTATCAGTTTGAATAAATAACGTTAATTCGGTTTTAATTCACATTTAACTATTTCCTATGATAACCAAATGATCTGAATGAGGTTTCTTTCTTGTAAAGCGTTGTTAGATACAAATTAATAAAATTAATTTAACGAAATGATTACTGACAGACTATTTGTGATACAAATTAAAAAATATATAAGAAAAATAGGCATTAAAAATGCCTGACACAAACGAATAGCTTATTTTTAACGTATTTTCTTTCTGAACATTTAAAACTAATGAAGAACAAAGAAATATTTTCGGGTTGGCTTACTTTGTTTTGAATTACGCGCAAAGCTACTAGATCCATATCTGCTCTAGTCGTCCCTATTTGAGAAGTGTGAGACTAGTGGTAAAGCAACAATTCTTCAGCATCATATACCGCTCTCTTCTTACCAACGAATATTAAGTTTAGACATATATATTATATTAGACGTCTCCATGACTAAAATGGCAAGTATATTCAGTGACGGTGATTCGAACCCGCGGTTCGTATATTGCAAGTTGAGCACCCACACCACGAGGCCATGTCAGACCCTTATGACAGGTACTAAAATAATATTTAAAGTCACATATACTAGGGCTTGGATGTTTCATTTAGAATTAAACCATTTTCCTACGTAAAAGTTGTTGTTTTATGTCAAGTATTCCCAATAAAACACTTCATGTTTAAGAACTTTTAATCCCTCAAGTAACACATCAATTATTATATTATTTTTAAATATTAAATATATTAAATATATAAAAATATATTATTTTTAAAAAATCTGCCGTCATTGAAATGAAAAGCTTTCTCTTGTGGTTCAGCAGTAATTCACAGGATTAATAACATTAAAAATCGGATTTCGATAAATGCAGTGCGAACAGCAGAGATTGTTCATTGTATAGTATTGTGCTTAAAGACAAACAAATTTTAGCTGTATGTCATCAAAGCGAAATCAGTTTACATATATATTTGATTGCTCTCTAGAATGTGTTACGTTTTCTAACTCAACTAGCTTGACACGACTAATGGCTAGGTGGTTGAGGCACTCGATTCGTAATCTGAGGGTTGCGGGTTCCTCGTCGCACCAAACATACTCGCCCTTTCAGTCGTGGGGGGGTTATAATGTTACGGCCACTCCCACTATTTATTGGTAAAAGAGTAGCCCAAGAGTTGGCAGTGGGTGAGGATGACTAGCTGCTTTCCCTCTAGTCCCACACAGCTAAATGAGGGAGGGACGGCTAGTGCAGATAACCCTCATGTAAAATAACTCCTTTGGTTGAACGAAAATTTGAAGTAATGGCATATGTGGTTTATAAAAATGTGTTTAGTAAAATAATAGTTTTTTGTTGTTGCTGTTGAGACTGACCGTAACGGGTGCTAGAGTTTTGTATTTTATGTTTGTGAAAAAGGAAAATGAGCTTTTAACATGGATGAACTGTTTTTCGTGTTGTTGTTTTTTTCATATTTGTCTCCGAACAAAGACTGTTTGCTTCGTTTACTAAATTTCTGAAAAGAAAATAATTTAATCGAATTAATTATTATTTTGTGATACGAATATTGTAAAGATTAATGGCTCTTTAACCACAAATTAAGTAACGAAGAACAAACATAAATGTACACACGTATGAAATTCATTATTCCGCGTCCTCCGGTGGAAGAGCGGTAAATATTTGGATTTAAAACGCTAGAAACAGGGATTCGATTTCCTCGGTGAATACAGTAAATAGTCCGATGAGATTTTGCCTTAAGAAAATACACGTACACTCACACATTATTTCAAGTAGTTTTAGTTTGGTTTGAATTTCGCGCAAAACTACACGAGGGCTATTTGAGCCAATCATCCATAATTTTGCAATGTAAGACTAGAGGAAGGCATCATCACCCACCGCCAATTTGTGGGCTACTCTTTACCAAGGAATAGTGGGATTGACTGTCACTTATGTTCCTATCTCACGGCTGAAAGGGCGAGCATGTTTGGTGAGACGGGGATTCGAACACGCGAACTAGTTTTGACGTACCACATGCATAATTTTCAAGGGAATGTTGTTTGTATACAACGATATCTAGCGAGTATTGTGAAATATAGGCACTCATCTACAGTTTTATGAATAAGCTTATAAGAATTTAAGTTAGGCCACCATCCATTTACTACTTAGAAACTTATTTACCTTGCAGCTTAAGGACACGTCACTAAGTGATTAGTTTGTCTGATTTTACAATTCTACATTAACGGCTGATTTTGCTTAACCGTCCCACATTTTAACGTGACAGCTACTCAACATCATCCACATGACCATTTATGGGTTTTTTTTTGTAATAAAACACTGGATTGGACCATCACTATTATAATCCATGGTTCCAAAGTTTATAGCGCATTTTTTAGGCAACAGGTCGCGAACCATGGATATCCGAATTTTAAGTTCAGACGCGCTAGCCACTAAGACTAAATGTTTAGTTAAAACGTGAATAAATCATTCAATGTAGACTCTAAAAAAAATTTGGTTGTTGAGTTTTTAGGCAGTATTATCTCAAATGATTTCGACTGGTTTACACCATTTGTAATACCTGTTGGTTGTATTTCGAAGAGTTTTCTAACTAGAGTATCTTCAATTCGTGAATAGATTTTTGAAAAAATTCCAAATAATGGCTCATCGTTATTTGTCAAATATCTATAACTATAAACTTAGAATTTAGAGCAAACTACAATGATGACAAATTCGCCGTTAAATATTTTCTAAAACAGTTTCAGGATCCAGTAAGTGGGAGGTAGATTATATTAGTGATTTTCACTTTAAACAGTTTTAAAATGATGAATCTGAAAGTTTACGGGCGTATTAGTAATTATTAACAAACCATAGTACTCGAACCGCAATGAAACTAACTGAAAGGCTTCGTGTGAAAAATGATTTTTAAATAGCACTAACTTTTCTTTGTTATTGGGAGTTAAAGAGAGACGTACCACGTCAGTCTTAGTGTTGTATGTCCCTTTCTCTAAGCTCTGGAGCCATCCACTTTACAGGGAGTTTGGTTTTCTTGTTGTCACTGCTATAGTAGTCACGTTCGTAAATATCACGTGACAAGCCGAAGTCAGCTACCTTGACAGTGTGGTCCTCGTCCAGCCTGAAAAGTCAACCACAATCTATGAAATAATAAAGACAAATGTGCAATTGAATATGAAATAAGATTTACTTAAGTAGAATGATACCTATTTTACTATATCTCAACTGTGTCAAACTAAAGCCCATATATAGAATGATTACTATGTTTCTATCTTAGCTGTGTCAAACTAAATACTATATATAG
>NC_134835.1:48787117-48873893 GCF_004210375.1 Tachypleus tridentatus
AAATGCCGAAGATATCCTCTAGGGACGTCGAATCGAAGGACCCGCCGCCAACCGTTCGGGCACTTTTCGCTACAACTGCGTGTAGACGTCCGACACGCCGCAGCAAGCTGCTGTTGGTCCACGCACGCGCGAAACAGGCCGAAGAAATGGGTTCCCCGTCGGTAGGCGGCGGGCGCGGGTGTTTAAATTTCCCGCTCGCTCTCATTTGCTCTGTGCCTCTGTTCGAGGTGTCCCGAGGCCAATGCGTGTAGTTGGCGGGAACAGGTGGTCGAAATGCCGAAGATATCCTCTAGGGACGTCGAATCGAAGGACCCGCCGCCAACCGTTCGGGCACTTTTCGCTACAACTGCGTGTAGACGTCCGACACGCCGCAGCAAGCTGCTGTTGGTCCACGCACGCGCGAAACAGGCCGAAGAAATGGGTTCCCCGTCGGTAGGCGGCGGGCGCGGGTGTTTAAATTTCCCGCTCGCTCTCATTTGCTCTGAGACTCTGTTCGAGGTGTCCCGAGGCCAATGCGTGTAGTTGGCGATAACAAGTGGTCGAAATGCCGAAGATATCCTCTAGGGACGTCGAATCGAAGGACCCGCCGCCAACCGTTCGGGCACTTTTCGCTACAACTGCGTGTAGACGTCCGACACGCCGCAGCAAGCTGCTGTTGGTCCACGCACGCGCGAAACAGGCCGAAGAAATGGGTTCCCCGTCGGTAGGCGGCGGGCGCGGGTGTTTAAATTTCCCGCTCGCTCTCATTTGCTCTGTGCCTCTGTTCGAGGTGTCCCGAGGCCAATGCGTGTAGTTGGCGGAAACAGGTGGTCGAAATGCCGAAGATATCCTCTAGGGACGTCGAATCGAAGGACCCGCCGCCAACCGTTCGGGCACTTTTCGCTACAACTGCGTGTAGACGTCCGACACGCCGCAGCAAGCTGCTGTTGGTCCACGCACGCGCGAAACAGGCCGAAGAAATGGGTTCCCCCATCGGTAGGCGGCGGGCGCTGGTGTTTAAATTTCCCGCTCGCTCTCATTTGCTCTGTGCCTCTGTTCGAGGTGTCCCGAGGCCAATGCGTGTAGTTGGCGGGAACAGGTGGTCGAAATGCCGAAGATATCCTCTAGGGACGTCGAATCGAAGGACCCGCCGCCAACCGTTCGGGCACTTTTCGCTACAACAGCGTGTAGACGTCCGACACGCCGCAGCAAGCTGCTGTTGGTCCACGCACGCGCGAAACAGGCCGAAGAAATGGGTTCCCCGTCGGTAGGCGGCGGGCGCGGGTGTTTAAATTTCCCGCTCGCTCTCATTTGCTCTGAGTCTCTGTTCGAGGTGTCCCGAGGCCAATGCGTGTAGTTGGCGGGAACAGGTGGTCGAAATGCCGAAGATATCCTCTAGGGACGTCGAATCGAAGGACCCGCCGCCAACCGTTCGGGCACTTTTCGCTACAACAGCGTGTAGACGTCCGACACGCCGCAGCAAGCTGCTGTTGGTCCACGCACGCGCGAAACAGGCCGAAGAAATGGGTTCCCCGTCGGTAGGCGGCGGGCGCTGGTGTTTAAATTTCCCGCTCGCTCTCATTTGCTCTGAGACTCTGTTCGAGGTGTCCCGAGGCCAATGCGTGTAGTTGGCGGATAACAGGTGGTCGAAATGCCGAAGATATCCTCTAGGGACGTCGAATCGAAGGACCCGCCGCCAACCGTTCGGGCACTTTTCGCTACAACTGCGTGTAGACGTCCGACACGCCGCAGCAAGCTGCTGTTGGTCCACGCACGCGCGAAACAGGCCGAAGAAATGGGTTCCCCCGTCGGTAGGCGGCGGGCGCGGGTGTTTAAATTTCCCGCTCGCTCTCATTTGCTCTGTGCCTCTGTTCGAGGTGTCCCGAGGCCAATGCGTGTAGTTGGCGGGAACAGGTGGTCGAAATGCCGAAGATATCCTCTAGGGACGTCGAATCGAAGGACCCGCCGCCAACCGTTCGGGCACTTTTGCTACAACTGCGTGTAGACGTCCGACACGCCGCAGCAAGCTGCTGTTGGTCCACGCACGCGCGAAACAGGCCGAAGAAATGGGTTCCCCGTCGGTAGGCGGCGGGCGCGGGTGTTTAAATTTCCCGCTCGCTCTCATTTGCTCTGAGACTCTGTTCGAGGTGTCCCGAGGCCAATGCGTGTAGTTGGCGGGAACAGGTGGTCGAAATGCCGAAGATATCCTCTAGGGACGTCGAATCGAAGGACCCGCCGCCAACCGTTCGGGCACTTTTCGCTACAACTGCGTGTAGACGTCCGACACGCCGCAGCAAGCTGCTGTTGGTCCACGCACGCGCGAAACAGGCCGAAGAAATGGGTTCCCCGTCGGTAGGCGGCGGGCGCGGGTGTTTAAATTTCCCGCTCGCTCTCATTTGCTCTGTGCCTCTGTTCGAGGTGTCCCGAGGCCAATGCGTGTAGTTGGCGATAACAGGTGGTCGAAATGCCGAAGATATCCTCTAGGGACGTCGAATCGAAGGACCCGCCGCCAACCGTTCGGGCACTTTTCGCTACAACTGCGTGTAGACGTCCGACACGCCGCAGCAAGCTGCTGTTGGTCCACGCACGCGCGAAACAGGCCGAAGAAATGGGTTCCCCGTCGGTAGGCGGCGGGCGCGGGTGTTTAAATTTCCCGCTCGCTCTCATTTGCTCTGTGCCTCTGTTCGAGGTGTCCCGAGGCCAATGCGTGTAGTTGGCGGGAACAGGTGGTCGAAATGCCGAAGATATCCTCTAGGGACGTCGAATCGAAGGACCCGCCGCCAACCGTTCGGGCACTTTTGCTACAACTGCGTGTAGACGTCCGACACGCCGCAGCAAGCTGCTGTTGGTCCACGCACGCGCGAAACAGGCCGAAGAAATGGGTTCCCCGTCGGTAGGCGGCGGGCGCGGGTGTTTAAATTTCCCGCTCGCTCTCATTTGCTCTGAGACTCTGTTCGAGGTGTCCCGAGGCCAATGCGTGTAGTTGGCGGGAACAGGTGGTCGAAATGCCGAAGATATCCTCTAGGGACGTCGAATCGAAGGACCCGCCGCCAACCGTTCGGGCACTTTTCGCTAGAACTGCGTGTATACGTCCGACACGCCGCAACAAGCTGCTGTTGGACCAGGCACGCGCTAAACTGGCCGAAAAAATGGGCTCCCCCATCGGTAGGCGGCGGGCGCTGGTGTTTAAATATCCCGCTCGCTCTCATTTGCTCTGTGCCTCTGTTCGAGGTGTCCCGAGGCCAATGCGTGTAGTTGGCGGGAACAGGTGGTCGAAATGCCGAAGATATCCTCTAGGGACGTCGAATCGAAGGACCCGCCGCCAACCGTTCGGGCACTTTTCGCTACAACTGCGTGTAGACGTCCGACACGCCGCAGCAAGCTGCTGTTGGTCCACGCACGCGCGAAACAGGCCGAAGAAATGGGTTCCCCGTCGGTAGGCGGCGGGCGCGGGTGTTTAAATTTCCCGCTCGCTCTCATTTGCTCTGTGCCTCTGTTCGAGGTGTCCCGAGGCCAATGCGTGTAGTTGGCGGGAACAGGTGGTCGAAATGCCGAAGATATCCTCTAGGGACGTCGAATCGAAGGACCCGCCGCCAACGGTTCGGGCACTTTTCGCTACAACTGCGTGTAGACGTCCGACACGCCGCAGCAAGCTGCTGTTGGTCCAACCACGCGCGAAATACACCGAAGAAATGGGTTCCCCTGTCGGTAGGCGGCAGGCGCGGGTGTTAAAATTTCCCGCGCGCTCTCATTTGCTCTGAGACTCTGTTCGAGGTGTCCCAAGGCCAATGCGTGTAGTTGGCGATAACAAGGTGGTCGAAATGCCGAAGATATCCTCTAGGGACGTCGAATCGAAGGACCCGCCGCCAACCGTTCGGGCACTTTTCGCTACAACAGCGTGTAGACGTCCGACACGCCGCAGCAAGCTGCTGTTGGTCCACGCACGCGCGAAACAGGCCGAAGAAATGGGTTCCCCGTAGGTAGGTGGCGGGCGCGGGAGTTTAAATTTCCCGCTCGCTCTCATTTGCTCTGTGCCTCTGTTCGAGGTGTCCCAAGGCCAATGCGTGTAGTTGGCGGGAACAGGTGGTCGAAATGCCGAAGATATCCTCTAGGGACGTCGAATCGAAGGACCCGCCGCCAACCGTTCGGGCACTTTTCGCTACAACTGCGTGTAGACGTCCGACACGCCGCAGCAAGCTGCTGTTGGTCCACGCACGCGCGAAACAGGCCGAAGAAATGGGTTCCCCGTCGGTAGGCGGCGGGCGCGGGTGTTTAAATTTCCCGCTCGCTCTCATTTGCTCTGTGCCTCTGTTCGAGGTGTCCCGAGGCCAATGCGTGTAGTTGGCTGGAACAGGTGGTCGAAATGCCGAAGATATCCTCTAGGGACGTCGAATCGAAGGACCCGCCGCCAACCGTTCGGGCACTTTTCGCTACAACTGCGTGTAGACGTCCGACACGCCGCAGCAAGCTGCTGTTGGTCCACGCACGCGCGAAACAGGCCGAAGAAATGGGTTCCCCATCGGTAGGCGGCGGGCGCTGGTGTTTAAATTTCCCGCTCGCTCTCATTTGCTCTGAGACTCTGTTCGAGGTGTCCCGAGGCCAATGCGTGTAGTTGGCGATAACAAGTGGTCGAAATGCCGAAGATATCCTCTAGGGACGTCGAATCGAAGGACCCGCCGCCAACCGTTCGGGCACTTTTCGCTACAACTGCGTGTAGACGTCCGACACGCCGCAGCAAGCTGCTGTTGGTCCACGCACGCGCGAAACAGGCCGAAGAAATGGGTTCCCCGTCGGTAGGCGGCGGGCGCGGTGTTTAAATTTCCCGCTCGCTCTCATTTGCTCTGTGCCTCTGTTCGAGGTGTCCCGAGGCCAATGCGTGTTGTTGGCGGGAACAGGTGGTCGAAATGCCGAAGATATCCTCTAGGGACGTCGAATCGAAGGACCCGCCGCCAACCGTTCGGGCACTTTTGCTACAACTGCGTGTAGACGTCCGACACGCCGCAGCAAGCTGCTGTTGGTCCACGCACGCGCGAAACAGGCCGAAGAAATGGGTTCCCCCGTCGGTAGGCGGCGGGCGCGGGTGTTTAAATTTCCCGCTCGCTCTCATTTGCTCTGAGACTCTGTTCGAGGTGTCCCGAGGCCAATGCGTGTAGTTGGCGGTAACAGGTGGTCGAAATGCCGAAGATATCCTCTAGGGACGTCGAATCGAAGGACCCGCCGCCAACCGTTCGGGCACTTTTCGCTACAACTGCGTGTAGACGTCCGACACGCCGCAGCAAGCTGCTGTTGGTCCACGCACGCGCGAAACAGGCCGAAGAAATGGGTTCCCCGTTGGTAGGCGGCGGGCGCGGGTGTTTAAATTTCCCGCTCGCTCTCATTTGCTCTGTGCCTCTGTTCGAGGTGTCCCGAGGCCAATGCGTGTAGTTGGCGGTAACAGGTGGTCGAAATGCCGAAGATATCCTCTAGGGACGTCGAATCGAAGGACCCGCCGCCAACCGTTCGGGCACTTTTCGCTACAACTGCGTGTAGACGTCCGACACGCCGCAGCAAGCTGCTGTTGGTCCACGCACGCGCGAAACAGGCCGAAGAAATGGGTTCCCCGTCGGTAGGCGGCGGGCGCGGGTGTTTAAATTTCCCGCTCGCTCTCATTTGCTCTGAGACTCTGTTCGAGGTGTCCCGAGGCCAATGCGTGTAGTTGGCGGAACAGGTGGTCGAAATGCCGAAGATATCCTCTAGGGACGTCGAATCGAAGGACCCGCCGCCAACCGTTCGGGCACTTTTGCTACAACTGCGTGTAGACGTCCGACACGCCGCAGCAAGCTGCTGTTGGTCCACGCACGCGCGAAACAGGCCGAAGAAATGGGTTCCCCGTCGGTAGGCGGCGGGCGCGGGTGTTTAAATTTCCCGCTCGCTCTCATTTGCTCTGAGACTCTGTTCGAGGTGTCCCGAGGCCAATGCGTGTAGTTGGCGATAACAAGTGGTCGAAATGCCGAAGATATCCTCTAGGGACGTCGAATCGAAGGACCCGCCGCCAACCGTTCGGGCACTTTTCGCTACAACTGCGTGTAGACGTCCGACACGCCGCAGCAAGCTGCTGTTGGTCCACGCACGCGCGAAACAGGCCGAAGAAATGGGTTCCCCGTCGGTAGGCGGCGGGCGCGGGTGTTTAAATTTCCCGCTCGCTCTCATTTGCTCTGAGACTCTGTTCGAGGTGTCCCGAGGCCAATGCGTGTTGTTGGCGGGAACAGGTGGTCGAAATGCCGAAGATATCCTCTAGGGACGTCGAATCGAAGGACCCGCCGCCAACCGTTCGGGCACTTTTGCTACAACTGCGTGTAGACGTCCGACACGCCGCAGCAAGCTGCTGTTGGTCCACGCACGCGCGAAACAGGCCGAAGAAATGGGTTCCCCCGTCGGTAGGCGGCGGGCGCGGGTGTTTAAATTTCCCGCTCGCTCTCATTTGCTCTGAGACTCTGTTCGAGGTGTCCCGAGGCCAATGCGTGTAGTTGGCGGGAACAGGTGGTCGAAATGCCGAAGATATCCTCTAGGGACGTCGAATCGAAAGACCCGCCGCCAACCGTTCGGGCACTTTTGCTACAACTGCGTGTAGACGTCCGACACGCCGCAGCAAGCTGCTGTTGGTCCACGCACGCGCGAAACAGGCCGAAGAAATGGGTTCCCCGTCGGTAGGCGGCGGGCGCGGGTGTTTAAATTTCCCGCTCGTTCTCATTTGCTCTGAGACTCTGTTCGAGGTGTCCCGAGGCCAATGCGTGTAGTTGGCGGGAACAGGTGGTCGAAATGCCGAAGATATCCTCTAGGGACGTCGAATCGAAGGACCCGCCGCCAACCGTTCGGGCACTTTTGCTACAACTGCGTGTAGACGTCCGACACGCCGCAGCAAGCTGCTGTTGGTCCACGCACGCGCGAAACAGGCCGAAGAAATGGGTTCCCCGTCGGTAGGCGGCGGGCGCGGGTGTTTAAATTTCCCGCTCGCTCTCATTTGCTCTGTGCCTCTGTTCGAGGTGTCCCGAGGCCAATGCGTGTAGTTGGCGGGAACAGGTGGTCGAAATGCCGAAGATATCCTCTAGGGACGTCGAATCGAAGGACCCGCCGCCAACCGTTCGGGCACTTTTTGCTACAACTGCGTGTAGACGTCCGACACGCCGCAGCAAGCTGCTGTTGGTCCACGCACGCGCGAAACAGGCCGAAGAAATGGGTTTCCCCGTCGGTAGGCGGCGGGCGCGGGTGTTTAAATTTCCCGCTCGCTCTCATTTGCTCTGAGCCTCTGTTCGAGGTGTCCCGAGGACAATGCGTGTAGTTGGTGGGAACAGGTGGTCGAAATGCCGAAGATAACCTCTAGGGACGTCGAATCGAAGGACCCGCCGCCAACTGTTCGGGCACTTTTCGCTACAACAGCGTGTAGACGTCCGACACGCCGCAGCAAGCTGCTGTTGGTCCACGCACGCGCGAAACAGGCCGAAGAAATGGGTTCCCCGTCGGTAGGCGGCGGGCGCGGTGTTTAAATTTCCCGCTCGCTCTCATTTGCTCTGAGACTCTGTTCGAGGTGTCCCGAGGCCAATGCGTGTAGTTGGCGGGAACAGGTGGTCGAAATGCCGAAGATATCCTCTAGGGACGTCGAATCGAAGGACCCGCCGCCAACCGTTCGGGCACTTTTTGCTACAACAGCGTGTAGACGTCCGACACGTCGCAGCAAGCTGCTGTTGGTCCACGCACGCGCGAAACAGGCCGAAGAAATGGGTTCCCCGTCGGTAGGCGGCGGGCGCGGGTGTTTAAATTTCCCGCTCGCTCTCATTTGCTCTGAGACTCTGTTCGAGGTGTCCCGAGGCCAATGCGTGTAGTTGGGGATAACAAGTGGTCGAAATGCCGAAGATATCCTCTAGGGACGTCGAATCGAAGGACCCGCCGCCAACCGTTCGGGCACTTTTCGCTACAACTGCGTGTAGACGTCCGACACGCCGCAGCAAGCTGCTGTTGGTCCACGCACGCGCGAAACAGGCCGAAGAAATGGGTTCCCCGTCGGTAGGCGGCGGGCGCGGGTGTTTAAATTTCCCGCTCGCTCTCATTTGCTCTGTGCCTCTGTTCGAAGTGTCCCGAAACCAATGCGTGTAGTTGGCGGGAACAGGTGGTCGAAATGCCGAAAATATCCTCTAGGGACGTCGAATCGACGGACCCGCCGCCAACTGTTCGGGCACTTTTCGCTACAACAGCGTGTAGACGTCCTACACGCCGCCTCAAGCTACTGTTGGTCCACGCACGCGCGAAACAGGCTCAAGAAATGGGTTCTTCCGTCGGTAGGCGGCGGGAGCTGGTGTTTAAATTTCCTGCTCGTTCTCATTTGCTCTGATTCTCTGTTCGAGGTGTCCCGAGGCCAATGCGTATAGTTGGCGATAACAAGTGGTCGAAATGCCGAAGATATCCTCTAGGGACGTCGAATCGAAGGACCCGCCGCCAACCGTTCGGGCACTTTTCGCTAGAACTGCGTGTAGACGTCCGACACGCCGCAACAAGCTGCTGTTGGACCAGGCACGCGCTAAACAGGCCGAAGAAATGGGTTCCCCCGTTGGTAGGCGGCGGGCTCGGGTGTTTAAATTACCCGCTCGCTCTCATTTGCTCTGAGACTCTGTTCGAGGTGTCCCGAGGCCAATGCGTGTAGTTGGGGATAACAAGTGGTCGAAATGCCGAATATATCCTCTAGGGACGTCGAATCGAAGGACCCGCCACCAACCGTTCGAGCACTTTTCGCTACAACAGCGTGTAGACGTCGGACACGCCGCAACAAGCTGCAGTTGGTCCACTCACTCGCGAAACAGGCCGAAGAAATGGGTTCCCCGTCGGTAGGCGGCGGGCGCGGGTGTTTAAATTTCCCGCTCGCTCTCATTTGCTCTGTGCCTGTGTTCGAGGTGTACCGAGGCCAATGCGTGTTGTTGGCTGGAACAGGTGGTCGAAATGCCGAAGATATCCTCTAGGGAAGTCGAATCGAAGGACCCGCCGCTAACCGTTCGGGCACTTTCGCTACAACAGCGTGTAGACGTCCGACACGCCGCAGCAAGCTGCTGTTGGTCCTCACACTCGCGAAACAGGCCGAATAAATGGGTTCACATGTCATGAGGCGGCGGGCGCGGGTGTTTAAATTTCCCGCTCGCTCTCATTTGCTCTGTGCCTGTGTTCGAGGTGTACCGAGGCCAATGCGTGTAGTTGGCGGGAACAGGTGGTCGAAATGCCAAAGATATCCTCTAGGGACGTCGAATCGAAGGACCCGCCGTCAACCGTTCGGGCACTTATCGCTAGAACTGCGTCTAGACCGGCGACACGCCGCAGCAAGATGCTGTTGGTCCATTCACTCGCGAAACAGGCCGAAGAAATGGGTTTCCCCGTCGGTAGGCGGCGGGCGCGGGTGTTTAAATTTCCCGCTCGCTCTTATTTTAACTGAGACTCTATTCGAGGTGTCCCGAGGCCAATGCGTGTAGTTGGCTAGAACAGGTGGTCGAAATGCCGAAGATATCCTCTAGGGACGTCGAATCGAAGGACCCGCCGCCAACCGTTCGGGCACTTTTCGCTACAACTGCGTGTAGACGTCCGACACGCTGCAGCAAGCTGCTGTTGGTCCACGCACGCGCGAAACAGGCCGAAGAAATGGGTTCCACTTTTGGTAGGCGGCGGGCGAGGGTGTTTAAATTTCCCGCTCGCTCTCATTTGCTCTGAGTCTCTGTTCGAGGTGTCCCGAGGTCAATGCGTGTAGTTGGCGGGAACAGGTGGTCGAAATGCCGAAGATATCCTCTAGGGACGTCGAATCGAAGGACCCGCCGCCAACCGTCCGGCCACTTTTCGCTACAACTGTGTGTAGACGTCCGACACGCCGCAGCAAGCTGCTGTTGGTCCACGCACTCGCGAAACAGCCTGATGAAATGGGTTCCCCGTCGGTAGGCGGCGGATGCATGTGTTCAAATTTCCCGCTCGCTCTCATTTGCTCTGTGCCTTTATACAACGGGAAACTAAGTTTGAATTTTCAAACAAGGTCTGATTAACTGTCATATTCTTGCTATTGAAATGCCAAGAAAGATGTTTTGAGAATTTCTGCAGAACACTTCCAACTTTGTTAATATTTCACAAGTTTCCTTCGGTGCTGTCCTCTATATGTAAAATCGTGTTTACGTGTATCACAAGCCCCCTACCACCGTTCTCTTGGTTTGTTTTGTATTTCGTGCAAAGGTACACGAGGGTTACCTTCGCTAGTCGTTTCTAACTTAGCAGTGTGAGACCAGAGGAAAGGCAGTTAGTCATCACCAACTCTTGGACTGCTATTTTACCAACAGACAATGTGGATGACCGTCACGTTATAACACCACCTTGGCTGAAAGGGCGAGCATGTTTGATGTGGCGGGAATTCGAACCAGCGACCCTCGGATTACGTGTCGAGTGCCTTAAACACTTCGCCGTGCCAGGCCTCTGTTCCACGGGAAATAATTCATTGCAACGTGTCTCTCATACAAATTATGATACGAAAATCATCCAATAAAAATGCTACACATTTTTGTTACGCACATGATTCATATTCAGTTATACAACACTATCGTTTCATTTTTGGAAGGGCTCTTGTTTAAGCGTTTGAAGTTTTTCTTTAGTGCGCCCCCTATTTGTAACTTAAATAGTTTAACTTCCGAAGTGGGGTTTTTGTTAATCATTTTTAATTATGTATCTGACATTTTATTTTAAACTCACTATCCAATCTTTATTGTTTTGTAGTTGGGTTTTTTTTTTACGTCGCACGTTTCTTTTCATCTATCAATCAATTTGTTCGATTTATTGCTTACCATGAATTTCGAGGTTAATGTTACCACTCTGAGTGTCACACGTTTTACAAAACATTTTTTCATTGGTAGCAGGTAGGGTAATGCAACGGATGTATTCGTGATTATTATCCAAGATATAGGTTACTGTATGGGTCAATCACCTTTTCCTGAACTTCTCCGACTTCCCCAAGAACATATTATTCTGCTCAGGGTTAAAAAGGCCCGGTGTGGGCAGGTGCGTTAAGGCGTTCGACTCCCTGTTGCACCAAACCTGCTCGCCCCTTTTAGCCGTGAGGGCGTTATAATGTGACAGTCAATACCACTATTCATTGGTAAAAGAGTAGTCCAAGAGTTGGCGGTGGGTGATGATGGCTAGAGGAGATAACCCTGGTGTAGCTTTCCGCGAAATTTAGAAACAAATGTTGTTGGTAAACATTATTATACGCGTTAATTTGTTACATTGTCACGATACGTTAGATTTAGAATGTTTTCGTTAATGATTTACTATTCAGTTTGAGGTACGTGAAGACGCGTTGTGGCGACATTAGCATATATACGGTTAGTCATCTTCTTCGTGGTTTTACCTTCAACAATTTCTCATATCTCCTTTAACGACTTCCACGTGTAACTTCCTTCTCCGTTTTCAACCTACTTTAATATTTCAACAGTAAGGAAACAATTACAATATTTTATATATTCTCCGATACGCGTTACTGCAGACTCTAGAAATAGTACATTTCTAGCAATTTTATAATTCAACGAAATTTCTAATAACAAATAAATGTGTACATTAATTCTAATGAATTCGCAAAAGCGAAACATTGATTTAAAAAAAAAGTGTTACTTTTTATTTATCTGAAATGTAAAAGTCGGCTTTCACAAACTTTTTCCAAACATTTGTGTTTGTGCCCAGCATGGCGAAGAGTGTTAAGGTGTTCGACTTGTAATTCGAGGGTCGCAGGTTCGAATCCCGGTCGCACAAAACATGCCCGCCCTTTCAGCCGTGGGGGCGTTATGATGTGACGGTCAATCCGACTCTTCCTTGATTAAAGAGTAGCCCAAGAGTTGGCGGTGGGTGGTGATGACTAGCTGCCTTCCCTCTAGTCTTACACTACTAAATTAGGGACGGCTAGCGCAGATAGATCTCAAGTAGCTTTGCGCAAAATTCGAAACAAACTAAAACAAACGTAGTGCGTTTTTCCCACCACAACAATTAACTATCCGATATTGTTGAAACGTCACGTTGCTAAGCGTAAAGCCGTAGAAACAAGAACAGGTATCTAATCTAAATACTAAAATGAATGAAAAACGCTGGAAAATAACGTTCGGAGAAATGTTTTCTCTCTTTAAAAGATTTCCTTGTAATTTTCTTGAGAAGAACAGTATTTTATTGTTAATTCTAACATTGGTTGTTGCTGCGGTATGTAATTACCTTCTGGATATTAGCCGTTTTATTTTTATCTATTCACGGTGGACAGATAACTTTCTTCCACTTGACAAGATGTATCTACTCTTTCTTTGCTGCATGGCGACAGTGCTTGTCTTAATGTATCTCAAATTAAGTGGATCATGGTATTCCAAACACAATGTCTTCAGATTTCTTCAGTCGGCAGTGTTGTCATTCATAACGGCAACACTCACTTCCAACATTGTATTTATATCTTACATGCTTAAAATATCTTATGAAACAAATAATGCCAGCTGGAGATTTAAAGCAGCGGTCATCGCTGTTATGAATAAAGAATACCCTGATTTTGGGTAAGTTATGAGATTTAATAAAATCTGTTTTTATACTTTTTAAAATAAGAAAAAAATTGACGTAATTATCTGATGTCAGAAGTATTTTACTGTTAAAAATATGTGTATTAAAGCAACAAAGATGATACTGCGTGTCTTTAATAGATTGAATCTTTCATTAGTTAACTGCATCTTTAAACATAATGTGTAATTTGTAATTAACGAAGTTGATCTTTTGTGTTAATTTTCACAGTTGTTGTGTACTTACATATGCGTAATCGCAGTTGTTGGTTCTACGGATTTCTACAATAAGGTGTATCTGTATTGTCAATACGTTTTTGAAACTAATGATTTATTCACCATGTTACGAAAATTACAGATCTGGTTACTTAACAACTTTCAATCTGCTTTCTGTTGTCAGATATCCTGATTATAAAAGATGTAGTGACGGTTGCCCGGAAGGAAAGACATATTTACTTGGTCTAAGCAACCTTTTATTTTACTATGAAATATTTACAGTTGCGATAGCTCTTTGTTCATGTCATATACTCCTTCGTGAATTATTGGTGAGATTTAAACTTAAATCGTCTAATGTAGTATTTTTTTTTTAGAATCCCTTAGTCAGTTAAACAACACTATATAAAAACAAAAAAAACACTTTTTTCACCTAATTACATTAATTATGTGTAAAATTATATATCGATTATTGTAGACAATCTTTTTTTAGAGTGATAGAGTAAACTTACGTTTTACCAACGGCCCTACATGGCCAAGTGTGTTAAGGCGTGGGACGGGTATTCTGAGGATCGCATCCCCGTAGCGCCAAACATGCTCGACCTTTCAGCCGTGGGTGCGTTATAATGTGACGGTCAATCCCACTATTCCTTGGTATAAGAGTAGCCCAAGAGTTGACGGTGGGTGGTGATGACAATCAGCCTTACCTCTAGTCTTACAGTGCTAAATTAGGGTCGGCCATCACTGATAACCCTCGAGTCGCTCTGTGCGAAATTGAAAAAAAACAAACAAACAAACAAACCTTTCACCAACACCAAAACAATCCAAGAGATGTTATTTATAATAAAAATAATGTGGGATTGATTCTTGGTCTAAGTAAGAGATTTAACTTCCTTCATAACTTAAATAGTGTAAAGTCGAATGTTCTACACAACAATCATTACATTATGAATAATATTTGTTGGCAAACGCGTATTTGTGTGGTGTAGTAATTCTTGTTTTATATTTTCTCAAAGAACAATAGAGTGACAGAAGAAGAAGTTATGCAGGAACTAAAAGTATGACTTCTGTGGGCAATCCCATCGAAAGATATACTTTTATAAAAAAAATTGGACAAGGGTAAGTTTAAATGTAATATGTACACAAGGAGCTTTTCTGCATTTAAAATTATAGAAAAGTGTGGTGGCTTGAATATGGTAGGTACTTTTATTAGTACTTGAGTTTTGGTTTCAAATTCTTTATGTCAGTTGTTCGGAAAATTGAGTCCAAAGAATAAATACTTAACATTTTGTGAAAAGTTGCAAAAGAACGATTTCGGGATTTAAAGTTAAATTTGTAGTTAATAGGAAAATAATAGAGATAAAATGTTATGTTTTGATAATAGCACTAATTATTTAACAATACCACTCAACGCATGTTGGTATTTTGTTTAATTTTTGTTGTACATTCACTAGATTTTCTAAAAACTTTCCAACTGATTGAGGATGTGATATTAAGCTGATAATTTTGTAAATTTCACATGATTTTTTTTTTACTCTCTCTTTCCTCCATACAATGGGAAACTAAGTTTGAATTTTCAAACATGGTCGAAGTAACTGTTATATACTTGGTACTGAAATGTGAAGCTAGATGTTTTGAGATCCGCTGCTACAAGTTCCTTTAATCAGGCTCATATGTGAGCACTTCACAGTTAGTAGATCTCTCAGTCATCTTATCTTCCAGTGGATTTGTCTTCAGTGGGTTACTTTTTTACGTCTGTTGCTTTACTACATCCTTCGACCACAAATTACTTCTGTTTCGGTCTTTGGTTATTCATCCTTTTGCTCTGACAATCACCACTTTAAGTCAGGGATTGGTCAATAAATATCTGTATGTTGATTGTCCCATTCAACTTTTTCATTGGACGATTTCGTTCGGTCCATACCATTCAATGTCAAGTTCTTCTGATTGCTCCTTACTGGCCTATTCATCTGTGTTTATATTAATTATGTAACTACCTCTGTTTCCTTTCCTTTGTTGGAATGTTTTCTGCCATTCATCTCTGGATCAGTAAAGGGTCATCTTAGCGGTTCAATGCTCCTTGCGTTGTTCAGGCTCTTACTAGACTATTGATTAAACATTTTCTGTTTCTTCGGTTAACAATTATCAGATGCCTTGTTCAACACGTTCCATTTTATCAATATTTCTGCATTGATAACTTTCTTCCAGATTCATTGTCTTCTGTGACATGTTGATCTTCTGGACTGAAAATGTTAATGGGGTCCTTCATTGCCTTACTGCTTTACACTTTTCATGTGAACTTTGTTAGACCATTTCCTATACATTTATTTCCTTTTCATCTCAGCCTGTGGTCATTGGTGGGCTGACATTTTAGCCAGGACTATTTCACATACTTTTTATCATCTTACATATCTTCTCATTTATCTGAATCATTATTTCCGCCCAGAAACTACGGTGGCTAGGGGTGTAACTCTGATTAACCTTCCTTCCATTTCTCACCTTCTATGTCCTGTATGTGCTAATTCTCAATGTTTAATTGCTTACATGACGTTCGTATGTAGTGTTCATTCCCCTCTCGTTTGCCTTTGGAAACAGTTCTCTGTTTGTAATATTTCTCCCTCACTAACTGAAATAGAGCTTTTGATTCAATTGGTGTATTTCTCTTTGCATAGTTCAGAAAGTGTTAAACATTCGAAACTAAATAACTGTGTAATTTGATTTAAAAGGAGTATTTGGCAAATTATGAAGAACAAAATAACAGTATAGAAATACATCATTGCCCTGCGAATTTTTAAAGTACGTTTGTTCAGTCACAAATAGGCTTAGCATAGTGAGGTAGTTAAGGCGCTCGACTCGTCATTTGAAGGTCGCGGGTTCGAAGTTCCGTCGCACCAAACATGCTCGCCCTTTCAACTGTAGGGATGTAATGATGTGTCAATCAATTGAAGTATTCAATCGTAAAAGAGTAACCCAAGACTTGGCGATGACCTATAATGACTAGCTGCCTTCCCTCTAGTTTTATACAATTAAATTATGGACGGTAGGCGCAGATAACCCTCGTGTAGCTTTGCGCGAAATTCAAAAGGAAACATACAAACAGAAATTTAGAAGATTTATAAAGCAAAATAATCAGTAGTGTCGTTAATATTATATTTTTTAAAATAATAAGTTGTTTTCAATGGATTAATTCATTCATTTTTGTTTCTGAATTTCGCACAAAGATACTCGAACGCTATCTGTGCTAGCCATCCCTAATTTAGCAGTGTAAGACAAGAGGGTGGGCAGCTAGTCATCACCACCCACTGCCAACTCTTTTACCAACGAATAGTGGGATTGACCATCACATTATAACGCCCCACGGTTGGAAGGGCGAGCATATTTGGCGCGACCGGGATGCGAACCTGCGACCCTCAGATTACGAGTCGCACTCTTTACGCGCTTGGCCATGCCGGACCATTCGTGCATGTAGGCGTAGTTGAAATGTTTCAAAACTCGTCACACTACGAGTACATCTCGATTGTAACAGCAGAACACATTTTCAAAAGTTATCAATGTTACTTGATAGAGTGGTGCTTACTTGTGTCAGTATAAATTACTATTTATGTTTTATCCATACTTTATAGTATTCTTCATGTAGTAAGAAACATTTAACTATGCATGATATTCTAATTTCTGTATAATGAAATAAGCATTCATTTTACAATTTTACAAAGATTAGAAACATATGTTAATCCATTGTGTTTGTTTTCTCAAAGCACAATAATTTTATCACTAGAATTTAGTTATGTTTTTACATACCAGTATATTACATATTCTATTGATACTTCTTTTATTATTTCAGTGCTTCAGCAGCTGTATATAAAGCGAAAGATAGAGAAACAGGGTGGACAGTTGCTGTAAAGAAGATATATTTATCGCAGCAATTATACAAAGAAGATGTAATTACAGAACTATTAGTCCTCCGTGAAATAAAACATCCTAACGTAATCAGCTACCTAGACAGCTACCTCATAGGAGATGAACTCTGGGCAAGTATTCTTAGTGTTACATATTAGTGAATTCTCTTGTATTTTCAAGTTTACATTCCATAGAGTGCACGTTTAGGTACTAATCTTTATTAAACATAGTAAGTCAATTTCGAGCAACAGTATTGGTTTGTGAATAGTTACCCACATTATTCTTACAGGTTTGCTTTTTAGAAATCTTGTTTTTAAATAATACATGATTGGAAGACAATATTCTAGATGAAAAATCTAACTCTTCTAGAGTTACTTTAATTTTTTACCTCGTGAAAAATTATTTTGGTATTGGTATTTGTTTTACATATATGATTACTGACAGAATCTTAAGTTAGGAACAAATATTATGTCTCATTGTTTATGAGAGATTTTACTAAAGAATAAAATGTAAGTGAAATTTTAAATTGTGTTTATTTAGGTAATCATGGAATATTTGGGAATCGGCTCTTTGGATAATGTCCTGACCAAAACCCGTTTATCTGAACATGATATATCAGCAATTTGTAAAGAAGTATGTTATATTGACTGTTATGAATAGAGATTTTTGTAATTTTGTTTGCTAACAGATGTCTAATGATTACAGTTTATTTAAAGGTCTGTTCAAAAATTATTGCAGTTAGTTTCCCATGTCTGTTTTGCAAGCATTACTATATTAATAACATTGCTTATATATAATAATAATAAAAGCATGTGTCTATGCGTGTATGTTAAAGTCATAGCTTGAAGAAGAATGAACCCAAAAACCAAATATTTTGCACATGTACCAAGATGCTCCTGAGTGTACGCACCTGAGTGTTACTTTTCCACGTACCTGTGCATCTATTTTAGGAGGCAAAGTAACAAAAACCACAAATAACACGAGCGGTTTGTTGCATCACAAAAGAAATCACAGAGAGACAAACACATGTGAGCAGGTGTATATATGGATCTTTTTAAAGAAGGAAACTATCAAGATATCTGCATCGAAAAGAAGTTATTCCCTATATAACAAATTTTAATATATAGAGAAGTCAAGGCAAGAATTATTTTTTTATGCTAAAATGGTTTCTAAATTTTCACCATAATAGTACAGTACAGTAGAGATGGATGGATTGAGCCATTCTTGAGGACCATGCCATTTTATTATGAGTTTGTTTCCATTCCATGCAACCAGAAATGACAGTCATGTATGACCAATGCGTTTCTAACGAGGAGTGACCATGTGCCATGATACATGGTTAGTTAACGTCTGTCACTTGGAATATAACAATGTGATAACCTGAGTACAGCTGAATACTTTCATTTATAAAACGACACTGAATGTATAGTAAAGCCGATGGGATTTACTAACAGTCCTTTTTAACAATGGCTTCCATGTCATGTCACTAAGTTACAGAAGTATGTTTTAATATCGCTGTCATTCTGTGTACTGAAAATACATGAAATGAAACATCTACATAACAAAACTGGAAACTATTTGTTGATATTTTTCAATTTAGAATCTTCACTGATAAAAGAAGGTTTTTATTGTCGGTGATATAACAGAAAACACCTTAACTCGGAAATGATGCGAGTTTAAAATTGCCCAGGGGCAATTACTGAAGGTGGTTGGTCTCAACCTAAAAAGGCCACGCTTTTCTCGTAGCCAGTTTAATGTTAGGTGTTCCAGTGGCAGTAATAACTTTTCATCTTGGCAGCAGATGGTAAAACAACTGATATATCAACCCAATCTAAGCTTGGTACTTCTGCTATTTATAAATTATATATATTTGAACTATTGAAAACAACAAACACACTGAATTAAAATTATAGTGATATTTAAAAGTATTTATCTTCGAAATAAATTTACATCTCATGTAGGTTCTTCAGGGAATAGAATATCTTCACGTTAACAGTGTAATACACAGGGACATCAAAAGTCAAAATATATTAGTTGGTATGGACTGGAGCATAAAACTAGGTAAACTTTAAGACATATAATATCAGGTTTGGTTATTAGAAAAAAAAGTTGACTGCAGGTGTTTTCTTTTTACAGATTCCTAATAATTTGTCCAATGTTACTGAAAATCAGGGGTGTCTAAAACCCTTCAGGATTATCTTTTATACACATCTAATTTGTAGCCAAAATGTAGAAATTAGTTGAATATGTAAAAGGAAATACACCTGCAGCTATCTTGTTTTACAATAATTTTGAGCTTGTACAATATTTTAGTAATTTACAGCATTTAAATTGCAATATTTAATAAGTTTTATACCATTTGTATAGATATTTTCATAGAAACTTTTGTCTCTCACCATCCAGCCAAACTGATAAGCTATCTTATTGAACAAAATCTTTTTTGGCTCTGACATGTAGGAGACAAAAGATAGATTTGAAATGATGTTTTCGACACGCCACTGGTATTGAATCACAATGGACAAACTGAGAATAATGTAAAATAAAAACACACCATCTTCACTTAGCTTGTTTTTATTAGAATTTTGAAATCAGTTGGTTTTCAATATTGTGCCAGCATTCAGTGCTTGTGCAATGATTTTTGTTATTAAAGTCATTACTTTCATTCCTACGTGAACAGAAACACATATATTATGAAGATGTTGATACGTTACATGGAAATCATGTTTACTCAGAAATAAAAATATTCACGTATAAGAATTAGTGTTTCCAGTTCTCATGTTCAGTACAATATTAATGTACAATACATTCAGTACAATATCAACTACATAGCATAGCTATGTATTACTCTTTAATAAATGTGTATATAATTTGACAAGTAAGCCTGGTTTTACGTATGTTTACTTGCAATGACACAGTCATGTGCCAAGTAATTTTCTAGCCTCCTTTACTGAAATAAATTGCCATATATTACTTGGAGGTGTTTAAATAAATAGAATTTAAAGAAGAAAATAATTTTACTTTTATATTGTTTTTATGACTATTTACCTAAGATATTTGGAAATTATAAAATAATTTATTGGACGTTACATTTTTTTTTAATACAAGCGTCTTCGAAACACATTTGAGTAAGAATTTTTGTTCTGAAAATAAGTGCGAAACACGAATAAAAGAACAGATTTGTCGCAATATTTTGTTCGTTGACAAGATTTATTTGGATGATTAATTGTTTCTATTTTTCTATCAAAATTTGCAATAGAAACAACACAAATCAAAATTACAGTTAACTGTTTGAATATTTCTGTTGTCAATTTATCTTTAACAAATGATAGTAGAATTTTATTTCATTATAAATTATGTGTCTGATTATTGAAAAGATAGTTTTGTTACATCGGTAATTTGACAGGAGGAGAATAGGCACGAAGAATGTTATTTTTATGTTGTCGTGCTCTCATAAAAGGATATCATACAACTGGCTGAAAAAAGTAGTTTTAACAATTTAAAAATTTTACTATCTAAGTTGATCCTAACATGCTGACTACAAAACTGTAAGAATTATTAATATACTTTAAATTCATTTTGTCAGGCTAACTTGAAATTCTTTCTAAATCATTTTTGTTTTCATTTTCACTCAAATGAAAATTTTATTCTTGGTTCTTTTCATCATGTAGCTGACTTTGGATTATGTGCCGTTATAACATCACAAGAAAGTAGAAAAACATCAACGGCCGGCACTCCGTACTGGATGGCACCTGAAATCGTTAAAAACAAAAAATACGGATGCGAAGTCGATATATGGTCTTTCGGGATCACAGTTATTGAGATGATACAGGGAGAGCCTCCTTATTGTAATGAAGATCCCCTCATGGTAAGTGTTGCCAACCAGACCGTACAGCCATGGAGAAAAATTAGATTGAATTTCAACTTTCTCCTTATTTGAATGTACTTTCCTTTTTCTATGTAAATACGTTGATGAGTTGAGAGTAGAAAATTATGATTGAATAAATCTATAAGAGTTTCCTTCTGGATAAATTTAAAGTATTTCGTATAAATTTCAAGATCTTTTAAGAATTTGGGTAAATTAATGCTTGCGTTAGTTAAAGAGAAATGTTTCTGTAATAATATTACTCATAAAAATTATCATTGTTTCGCAATACCCAACTTCTTAATAGTGAGATTTCGTTTACTTGAATACACAAATGATTGTATAATTTAGTTGAAATGTCTTCCAGCAACTCTAATAAGAAAAGACAGAACAAGGCTTGCCCATTAATCACACATATAGATATACATAAAGTCATGATGTCCCATTTCTTTTTCAGCTATTTGATCTCATAGCGAAAAATGGGAAACCTGACATTAAAGAAAAAGATAACATTTCTCTCGTATTCCAAGATTTCTTGGAGAAGTGTTTACAAGTCGACGTACGGAAACGATATACAGCTTCGGAACTCTTGAAGGTATGTCGTGAATTACTGTTACTTCACTATTTTATTTTGTTTTGCTTTGAACCTATTACCCTAATGACATACATCAAAAAAGCAATATTAATAAGTCGAAGAATTCGTTGTTGTGCTTGCATGTTCATTTTACAGTTTGAGTACATCGACTTCAAACACCACTGCATAATTTATCATTTTTATTTTGTTATATCCATCAATCCCATACAATATCACATTTTACTGCTGAAAAATTTACCTGACTTGACGTCAAGATATATGGTGTACTTAATAGCGATTGGGGAACAATTCAATTCTAGAGCAATTTGTCAGAAAGTCCAGCTGGCATCACATAAAGCTTTTATGCAAGTTCTATAATTTCCTAACAATCCTTCATGCCTTGGGAGCTGTGACATGACAACAAAACTTAATGTATGGTGTTAAACACTGTTTTTATGAAGGTTTATTTGTGGGTTGCTATTAAATTTATTCTTCTCAGTATATAAATGTTTTATATGCTAAGTTCTCTGTTAAGACACTGCATGTGGTTCTATGACAGTTATTTCAATCCCTATATTTCATTCAAGCATGAATTCTAAAGAATACTGATTATTCTTACGCTGGTTCATTCAGTTGTCAAGAGGGATCAGTGAAGCGTTACCATTGTGTTGAAATCTACAATCAGTTACCGTATGGGAGAATTATATCCGTAAAATGGAAATAATGACAAAATATTATCTTGTCGTAGCACTTTTGCACAGTACTGTCTGTATACAGAGACTGATTTAACAACATGTTTATCATGTAGAATTGGTACTTTTTAAACAAATATTTTTTTTATTTTTCACTCAGCATCCTTTTATATCACGAGAAAAGAAATGTGAACACCATAACCGAGCGATGTGAGGCCAATATTCATCCTCGTTTATATTTATTTTTTGTGTATTCTATGTGTTGTTGTTTTGTATGTATTGTAAGCATTGGCACGTTAAATATTTATGATGTATAAATTGGGTTATTTGTTTTATATTTAATTATGTTATTTGGCTGTTAAATTTTACTGTATGTATATGTTTTATAATGTACAATATCATTATAAAATTGAAAGAATTAAAGGAGAATTTGTTTGAAATTACATTATTCTGTTCATATTTGGTGATTAAATCAACTCTAGAAAAGAATAAGTAATTAAATATCATATTGCCATTTTGGTCCAAGTTATTTTATTTTCATAACGGATAATGTTTGTGCTAAAAGTACTCAAATATCTACAAATAAAAGAAATATAGAAGTTTTAATAGTTTAATTGGTATTTTCCAAGATATATCAATCCTACACAAAATATTTCAAATGATATAAACAATATCTCCATATTTCGCAGTTATATCACTGAAATTACAAAAAAGTAAAGAATAAAATAAATGATTCTAATAAATCAGCATGACTATTGATTATTCAACACCATCGCTATCTATAAAATTTCCTTATTCCATCTTACATTGTCGCTTTTACTTTTGCTTTCAGTTTGGGATTTTAAACATTCTACAAACTCTGTGTAGATGTCGGAAACAAATTTTGTGATTATGTATCTTAGTGTTTTGGAGATTTAATGATTTTAATTCAAGAATGCTGTATAGGTGAAATACAGTTGTACAAGGACAGTTATTACAGACACATGAAAGTGATTGGTTTAACTTCTGTTCTCATAAAGGTGTGTAGGCCGTGATGGTAGGTAACTGGTGGCAGTGTATTATCCATCCTTGATCATTGAGATGAGAAATTGATATATTGTTAAAATCTGCACTTTTATGGATTAGTGTAACAAGAGCATCTCTTTCGAAGTGTTACATAAAGCATTCTCTGTTGGGGGAGAACCTTTAGAAGTGATTTATTGTTTGTGAAAAACAGTTTTGCGAGTGAAGTGTACAGAGGAGTGTTATGAAGTAAGACACCCTCGAAATTGATGGTGGAAAATAAGAAAAATATCATCAATATACCTTCTTTAGAGAACAGGTTTGAAGCTTCAATGGCAATTGTCAACCCATTTGTGTTCTTGGTGATTGAGGAAAATGTTGGCAAGCCTAAAACTCATGTAGGAGCCCTTACCAACAACATCTATCTGCTCGTATAATGTTATTAAGGAGGTGTAGAGAGTCTTTAGTCGAGAGTTCAAGCACAGATTTGAAATAAGATTCAGAAAGACCATTATCAGCAGAGACGTAACCCGAGGGCGCAGTCCATCTGAAAAATCAATTCGTTTTATAGCATTGAATGAAAAGTAAAACGTATGTAAACACTTAAAAGAGAGATTCACGAGCTAAGCCACAGACTATACACACTATCCAGTTTCACTGATACAAGGGAATGATAGATTTTGACATTTGTGGAATGAGCTTGGTCTTAAAGAAGTGTTTAGACATGATGTCTATCTCAGTATCTGTTGAAAGCGAAAGCAAGAAACCAGAAAGCTTTATGAATTTTAATTCATAGTACTTCAACTGCGTGGTGAGTGATGCTATTTTAAATAGTTTCTATATTAGTAAAATAATTGATTAAACAGTAAATTATTTATTTATTATATCCACTTGTAGCAAAATGACCTTCATATAGAAACCAAAAAAGTGCTATGGGTTATTAATTAATGCCAATAAGTTCTCAACAAAGGTTTTAAACATTTTATTGGAATTTATCAGTCAGTTTATAAAACTAAATATCTTAAATAAGCATCCTAAGAGAAGTGAAAAACACCAGTAAATGAAAAAAAGTATGATTAGATATAGAAGGAAACACTATAATCTGTACCTTAGATCATAAAAATACAATCAGGTTTATATACCAGTATTTAAGAAAAAACAGTTATGACAGAAACGTTTCAGTAGTATGTTAGTAACATTATTCTCTCATAGAAGCACATGTAGCTGAAAAATACAAACGTAAATTTAAATCTGTAGTAACTCCACAGAAGTATAGAAACACGACTGTAAGACACACAGAATACGCTAATAAGACCTTTGTAAAACACATTTAAGTTAAACCTATACTGTTTCGTCAGGTACACTTTCATTATACTAAACCTATAATAGATGTACATTGAATAGAAGACTCTCAGCTTTTGTAAATGAAGAATGTCATACTTAAATATAAACATTTGAAATCAAATTACCCTTAGTAACACAGTGTATACATAGAATCTTAATAAGAGTATCCACCATTTTATGACACGCACAATATACCAAGTAAGACTATCTAAAGAAAGAAATCCGTAAATATAAAACGTGCACAATAAATTAAAATCTATACTCAATCCTATGGGCTTTTGTAATATACATAATTCACCTAGTGATGCCTACAGAAACCATAGTAACAACATGCGCGTACATTAAAATTAACCACATACAGAACTTAAATGCCAGAATCCTCCTGTAAACTGTCCATCTGTAGTAACAGTCTCTCTAGCGTAAAGTAGTAATGGGTGTTATAAAGACTAATCGATAGGTTACATTATTGTATTAATATGATATCTACCCATATATCAAGGGTATTGACTTTTGAATAAAGGGTATTAGGTTACTTTGTTCTTGTACTCATCATCTCCTTACTTCAGTTACCAAGGAAAAGGAGGGCGAGATACTTCCATACAAACACATTTGATTAATAGCCAACCGTTCGGGCACTTTTCGCTACAACAGCGTGTAGACGTCCGACACGCCGCAGCAAGCTGCAGTTGGTCCACTCACGCGCGAAACAGGCCGAAGAAATGGGTTCCCCCGTCGGTAGGCGGCGGGCGCGGGTGTTTAAAATTCCCGCTCGCTCTCATTTGCTCTGTGCCTGTGTTCGAGGTGTCCCGAGGCCAATGCGTGTTGTTGGCTGGAACAGGTGGTCCAAATGCCGAAGATATCCTCTAATGACGTCGAATCGAAGGACCCGCTGCCAACTCTTCGGGCACTTTTCGCCATAATTGCGTGTAGACGTCCGACACGCTACAGCAAGCTGCTGTTGCTCCACGCACGCGCGAAACAGGCCGAAGAAATGGGTTCCCCCATCGGTAGGCGGCGGGCGCTGGTGTTTAAATATCCCACTCGCTCTCATTTGCTCTGAGAATCTGTTCGAATTGTCCCGAGGCCAATGCGTGTAGTTGGCGATAACAAGTGGTCAAAATGCCGAAGATATCCTCTAGGGACGTCGAATCGAAGGACCCGCCGCCAACCGTTCGAGCACTTTTCGCTGCAACTGCGTGTAGACGTCAGACACGCCGCAGCAAAGTGCTGTTGGTCCACGCACGCGCGAAACATGCCGAAGAAATGGGTTCCCCGTCGGTAGGCGGCGGGCGAGGGTGTTTAAATTTCCCGCTCGCTCTCATTTGCTCTGTGCCTGTGTTCGAGGTGTCCCGAGGCCAATGCGTGTTGTTGGCTGGAAATGGTGGTCGAAATGCCGAAGATATTTTCTAGGGACGTCGAATCCAAGGAACCGCCGCCAACCGTTTCGGCACTTTTTGCTACAACTGCGTGTAGACGTCAGACACGCCGCAGCAACCTGCTGTTAGTACACTCACGAGCGAAACAGGCCGAAAAAATGGGTTCCCCGTCGGTAGGCGGCGGGCGCTGGTGTTTAAATATCCCACTCGCTCTCATTTGCTCTGAGAATCTGTTCGAATTGTCCCGAGGCCAATGCGTGTTGTTGGCTGGAACAGGTGGTCCAAATGCCGAAGATATCCTCTAATGACGTCGAATCGAAGGACCCGCTGCCAACTCTTCGGGCACTTTTCGCCATAATTGCGTGTAGACGTCCGACACGCTACAGCAAGCTGCTGTTGCTCCACGCACGCGCGAAACAGGCCGAAGAAATGGGTTCCCCCGTCGGTAGGCGGCGGGCGCTGGTGTTTAAATTTCCTGCTCGTTCTCATTTGCTCTGAGTCTCTCTTCGAGGTGTCCCGAGGCCAATGCGTATTGTTGGCGATAACAAGTGGTCTAAATGCCGAAAATATCCTCTAGGGACGTCGAATCGAAGGACCCGCCGCCAACCGTTCGGGCACTTTTTGCTAAAACTACGTGTAGACGTCCGACACGCCGCAGCAAGCTGCTGTTGGTCCACGCACGCGCGAAACAGGCCGAAGAAATGGGTTCCCCGTCGGTAGGCGGCGGGCGCGGGTGTTTAAATTTCCCGCTCGCTCTCATTTGCTCTGTGCCTCTGTTCGAAGTGTCCCGAGGCCAATGCGTGTAGTTGGCGGGAACAGGTGGTCCAAATGCCGAAGATATCCTCTAGGGACGTCGAATCGAAGGACCCGCCGCCAACCGTTCGGGCACTTTTTGCTACAAGTTCGTGTAGACGACCGACACGCCGCAGCAAGCTGTTGTTAGACCATGCACGCGCGAAACAGGCCGAAGAAATGGGTTTCCCCGACGGTAGGCGGCGGGCGCGGGTGTTTAAATTTACCGCTCGCTTTCATTTGCTCTGAGACTCTGTTCGAGGTGTCCCGAGGACAATGCGTGTAGTTGGTGGGAACAGGTGGTCGAAATGCCGAAGATATCCTCTAGGGACGTCGAATCGAAGGACCCGCCGCCAACCGTTCGGGCACTTTTGCTACAACAGCGTGTAGACGTCCGACACGCCGCAGCAAGCTGCTGTTGGTCCACGCACGCGCGAAACAGGCCGAAGAAATGGGTTCCCCCGTCGGTAGGCGGCGGGCGCGGGTGTTTAAATTTCCCGCTCGCTCTCATTTGCTCTGAGACTCTGTTCGAGGTGTCCCGAGGCCAATGCGTGTAGTTGGCGATAACAAGTGGTCGAAATGCCGAAGATATCCTCTAGGGACGTCGAATCGAAGGACCCGCCGCCAACCGTTCGGGCACTTTTCGCTACAACAGCGTGTAGACGTCCGACACGCCGCCTCAAGCTACTGTTGGTCCACGCACGCGCGAAACAGGCTGAAGAAATGGGTTCTTCCGTCGGTAGGCGGCGGGCGCAAGCTGGTGTTTAAATTTCCTGCTCGTCTCATTTGCTCTGATGTGCTGTGTTCGAGGTGTCCCGAGGCCAATGCGTGTAGTTGGCGGGAACAGGTGGTCGAAATGCCGAAGATATCCTCTAGGGACGTCGAATCGAAGGACCCGCCGCCAACCGTTCGGGCACTTTTCGCTAGAACTGCGTGTAGACGTCCGACACGCCGCAGCAAGCTGCTGTTGGTCCACGCACGCGCGAAACAGGCCGAAGAAATGGGTTCCCCGTCGGTAGGCGGCGGGCGCGGGTGTTTAAATTTCCCGCTCGCTCTCATTTGCTCTGAGACTCTGTTCGAGGTGTCCCGAGGCCAATGCGTGTAGTTGGCGATAACAAGTGGTCGAAATGCCGAAGATATCCTCTAGGGACGTCGAATCGAAGGACCCGCCGCCAACCGTTCGGGCACTTTTCGCTACAACAGCGTGTAGACGTCCGACACGCCGCAGCAAGCTGCTGTTGGTCCACACACGCGCGAAACAGGCCGAAGAAATGGGTTCCCCGTCGGTAGGCGGCGGGCGCGGGTGTTTAAATTTCCCGCTCGCTCTCATTTGCTCTGTGCCTCTGTTCGAGGTGTCCCGAGGCCAATGCGTGTAGTTGGCGGGAACAGGTGGTCGAAATGCCGAAGATATCCTCTAGGGACGTCGAATCGAAGGACCCGCCGCCAACCGTTCGGGCACTTTTCGCTACAACTGCGTGTAGACGTCCGACACGCCGCAGCAAGCTGCTGTTGGTCCACGCACGCGCGAAACAGGCCGAAGAAATGGGTTCCCCGTCGGTAGGCGGCGGGCGCGGGTGTTTAAATTTCCCGCTCGCTCTCATTTGCTCTGTGCCTCTGTTCGAGGTGTCCCGAGGCCAATGCGTGTAGTTGGCTGGAACAGGTGGTCGAAATGCCGAAGATATCCTCTAGGGACGTCGAATCGAAGGACCCGCCGCCAACCGTTCGGGCACTTTTCGCTACAACTGCGTGTAGACGTCCGACACGCCGCAGCAAGCTGCTGTTGGTCCACGCACGCGCGAAACAGGCCGAAGAAATGGGTTCCCCGTCGGTAGGCGGCGGGCGCTGGTGTTTAAATTTCCCGCTCGCTCTCATTTGCTCTGAGACTCTGTTCGAGGTGTCCCGAGGCCAATGCGTGTAGTTGGCGATAACAAGTGGTCGAAATGCCGAAGATATCCTCTAGGGACGTCGAATCGAAGGACCCGCCGCCAACCGTTCGGGCACTTTTCGCTACAACTGCGTGTAGACGTCCGACACGCCGCAGCAAGCTGCTGTTGGTCCACGCACGCGCGAAACAGGCCGAAGAAATGGGTTCCCCGTCGGTAGGCGGCGGGCGCGGGTGTTTAAATTTCCCGCTCGCTCTCATTTGCTCTGTACCTCTGTTCGAGGTGTCCCGAGGCCAATGCGTGTTGTTGGCGAGAACAGGTGGTCGAAATGCCGAAGATATCCTCTAGGGACGTCGAATCGAAGGACCCGCCGCCAACCGTTCGGGCACTTTTTGCTACAACTGCGTGTAGACGTCCGACACGCCGCAGCAAGCTGCTGTTGGTCCACGCACGCGCGAAACAGGCCGAAGAAATGGGTTCCCCGTCGGTAGGCGGCGGGCGCGGGTGTTTAAATTTCCCGCTCGCTCTCATTTGCTCTGAGACTCTGTTCGAGGTGTCCCGAGGCCAATCCGTGTAGTTGGCGGATAACAGGTGGTCGAAATGCCGAAGATATCCTCTAGGGACGTCGAATCGAAGGACCCGCCGCCAACCGTTCGGGCACTTTTCGCTACAACTGCGTGTAGACGTCCGACACGCCGCAGCAAGCTGCTGTTGGTCCACGCACGCGCGAAACAGGCCGAAGAAATGGGTTCCCCGTCGGTAGGCGGCGGGCGCGGGTGTTTAAATTTCCCGCTCGCTCTCATTTGCTCTGTGCCTCTGTTCGAGGTGTCCCGAGGCCAATGCGTGTAGTTGGCGGTAACAGGTGGTCGAAATGCCGAAGATATCCTCTAGGGACGTCGAATCGAAGGACCCGCCGCCAACCGTTCGGGCACTTTTCGCTACAACTGCGTGTAGACGTCCGACACGCCGCAGCAAGCTGCTGTTGGTCCACGCACGCGCGAAACAGGCCGAAGAAATGGGTTCCCCGTCGGTAGGCGGCGGGCGCGGGTGTTTAAATTTCCCGCTCGCTCTCATTTGCTCTGTGCCTCTGTTCGAGGTGTCCCGAGGCCAATGCGTGTAGTTGGCGGGAACAGGTGGTCGAAATGCCGAAGATATCCTCTAGGGACGTCGAATCGAAGGACCCGCCGCCAACCGTTCGGGCACTTTTTTGCGCTACAACTGCGTGTAGACGTCCGACACGCCGCAGCAAGCTGCTGTTGGTCCACGCACGCGCGAAACAGGCCGAAGAAATGGGTTCCCCGTCGGTAGGCGGCGGGCGCGGGTGTTTAAATTTCCCGCTCGCTCTCATTTGCTCTGAGACTCTGTTCGAGGTGTCCCGAGGCCAATGCGTGTAGTTGGCGGTAACAGGTGGTCGAAATGCCGAAGATATCCTCTAGGGACGTCGAATCGAAGGACCCGCCGCCAACCGTTCGGGCACTTTTCGCTACAACTGCGTGTAGACGTCCGACACGCCGCAGCAAGCTGCTGTTGGTCCACGCACGCGCGAAACAGGCCGAAGAAATGGGTTCCCCGTCGGTAGGCGGCGGGCGCGGGTGTTTAAATTTCCCGCTCGCTCTCATTTGCTCTGAGCCTGCTGTTCGAGGTGTCCCGAGGCCAATGCGTGTAGTTGGCGGGAACAGGTGGTCGAAATGCCGAAGATATCCTCTAGGGACGTCGAATCGAAGGACCCGCCGCCAACCGTTCGGGCACTTTTGCTACAACTGCGTGTAGACGTCCGACACGCCGCAGCAAGCTGCTGTTGGTCCACGCACGCGCGAAACAGGCCGAAGAAATGGGTTCCCCGTCGGTAGGCGGCGGGCGCGGGTGTTTAAATTTCCCGCTCGCTCTCATTTGCTCTGAGACTCTGTTCGAGGTGTCCCGAGGCCAATGCGTGTAGTTGGCGGGAACAGGTGGTCGAAATGCCGAAGATATCCTCTAGGGACGTCGAATCGAAGGACCCGCCGCCAACCGTTCGGGCACTTTTCGCTACAACTGCGTGTAGACGTCCGACACGCCGCAGCAAGCTGCTGTTGGTCCACGCACGCGCGAAACAGGCCGAAGAAATGGGTTCCCCGTCGGTAGGCGGCGGGCGCGGGTGTTTAAATTTCCCGCTCGCTCTCATTTGCTCTGAGACTCTGTTCGAGGTGTCCCGAGGCCAATGCGTGTAGTTGGCGGGAACAGGTGGTCGAAATGCCGAAGATATCCTCTAGGGACGTCGAATCGAAGGACCCGCCGCCAACCGTTCGGGCACTTTTGCTACAACTGCGTGTAGACGTCCGACACGCCGCAGCAAGCTGCTGTTGGTCCACGCACGCGCGAAACAGGCCGAAGAAATGGGTTCCCCGTCGGTAGGCGGCGGGCGCGGGTGTTTAAATTTCCCGCTCGCTCTCATTTGCTCTGAGACTCTGTTCGAGGTGTCCCGAGGCCAATGCGTGTAGTTGGCGGGAACAGGTGGTCGAAATGCCGAAGATATCCTCTAGGGACGTCGAATCGAAGGACCCGCCGCCAACCGTTCGGGCACTTTTCGCTACAACAGCGTGTAGACGTCCGACACGCCGCAGCAAGCTGCTGTTGGTCCACGCACGCGCGAAACAGGCCGAAGAAATGGGTTCCCCGTCGGTAGGCGGCGGGCGCGGGTGTTTAAATTTCCCGCTCGCTCTCATTTGCTCTGAGACTCTGTTCGAGGTGTCCCGAGGCCAATGCGTGTAGTTGGCGGGAACAGGTGGTCGAAATGCCGAAGATATCCTCTAGGGACGTCGAATCGAAGGACCCGCCGCCAACCGTTCGGGCACTTTTCGCTACAACAGCGTGTAGACGTCCGACACGCCGCAGCAAGCTGCTGTTGGTCCACGCACGCGCGAAACAGGCCGAAGAAATGGGTTCCCCGTCCGTCGGTAGGCGGCGGGCGCGGGTGTTTAAATTTCCCGCTCGCTCTCATTTGCTCTGAGAATCTGTTCGAGGTGTCCCGAGGCCAATGCGTGTAGTTGGCCGGAACAGGTGGTCGAAATGCCGAAGATATCCTCTAGGGACGTCGAATCGAAGGACCCGCCGCCAACCGTTCGGGCACTTTTCGCTACAACAGCGTGTAGACGTCCGACACGCCGCAGCAAGCTGCTGTTGGTCCACGCACGCGCGAAACAGGCCGAAGAAATGGGTTCCCCGTCGGTAGGCGGCGGGCGCGGGTGTTTAAATTTCCCGCTCGCTCTCATTTGCTCTGAGACTCTGTTCGAGGTGTCCCGAGGCCAATGCGTGTAGTTGGCGGGAACAGGTGGTCGAAATGCCGAAGATATCCTCTAGGGACGTCGAATCGAAGGACCCGCCGCCAACCGTTCGGGCACTTTTCGCTACAACTGCGTGTAGACGTCCGACACGCCGCAGCAAGCTGCTGTTGGTCCACGCACGCGCGAAACAGGCCGAAGAAATGGGTTCCCCGTCGGTAGGCGGCGGGCGCGGGTGTTTAAATTTCCCGCTCGCTCTCATTTGCTCTGAGACTCTGTTCGAGGTGTCCCGAGGCCAATGCGTGTAGTTGGGGATAACAAGTGGTCGAAATGCCGAAGATATCCTCTAGGGACGTCGAATCGAAGGACCCGCCGCCAACCGTTCGGGCACTTTTCGCTACAACAGCGTGTAGACGTCCGACACGCCGCAGCAAGCTGCAGTTGGTCCACTCACGCGCGAAACAGGCCGAAGAAATGGGTTCCCCCGTCGGTAGGCGGCGGGCGCGGGTGTTTAAATTTCCCGCTCGCTCTCATTTGCTCTGTGCCTCTGTTCGAGGTGTCCCGAGGCCAATGCGTGTTGTTGGCTGGAACAGGTGGTCGAAATGCCGAAGATATCCTCTAGGGACGTCGAATCGAAGGACCCGCCGCCAACCGTTCGGGCACTTTTCGCTACAACAGCGTGTAGACGTCCGACACGCCGCAGCAAGCTGCTGTTGGTCCACACACGCGCGAAACAGGCCGAAGAAATGGGTTCCCCGTCGGTAGGCGGCGGGCGCGGGTGTTTAAATTTCCCGCTCGCTCTCATTTGCTCTGAGCCTCTGTTCGAGGTGTCCCGAGGCCAATGCGTGTAGTTGGCGGGAACAGGTGGTCGAAATGCCGAAGATATCCTCTAGGGACGTCGAATCGAAGGACCCGCCGCCAACCGTTCGGGCACTTTTCGCTACAACTGCGTGTAGACGTCCGACACGCCGCAGCAAGCTGCTGTTGGTCCACGCACGCGCGAAACAGGCCGAAGAAATGGGTTCCCCGTCGGTAGGCGGCGGGCGCGGGTGTTTAAATTTCCCGCTCGCTCTCATTTGCTCTGAGACTCTGTTCGAGGTGTCCCGAGGCCAATGCGTGTAGTTGGCGGGAACAGGTGGTCGAAATGCCGAAGATATCCTCTAGGGACGTCGAATCGAAGGACCCGCCGCCAACCGTTCGGGCACTTTTCGCTACAACTGCGTGTAGACGTCCGACACGCTGCAGCAAGCTGCTGTTGGTCCACGCACGCGCGAAACAGGCCGAAGAAATGGGTTCCACTGTCGGTAGGCGGCGGGCGAGGGTGTTTAAATTTCCCGCTCGCTCTCATTTGCTCTGAGTCTCTGTTCGAGGTGTCCCGAGGTCAATGCGTGTAGTTGGCGGGAACAGGTGGTCGAAATGCCGAAGATATCCTCTAGGGACGTCGAATCGAAGGACCCGCCGCCAACCGTCCGGCCACTTTTCGCTACAACTGTGTGTAGACGTCCGACACGCCGCAGCAAGCTGCTGTTGGTCCACGCACGCGCGAAACAGGCCGAAGAAATGGGTTCCCCGTCGGTAGGCGGCGGATGCGGGTGTTTAAATTTCCCGCTCGCTCTCATTTGCTCTGTGCCTTTATACAACGGGAAACTAAGTTTGAATTTTCAAACAAGGTCTGATTAACTGTCATATTCTTGCTATTGAAATGCCAAGAAAGATGTTTTGAGAATTTCTGCAGAACACTTCCAACTTTGTTAATATTTCACAAGTTTCCTTCGGTGCTGTCCTCTATATGTAAAATCGTGTTTACGTGTATCACAAGCCCCCCTACCACCGTTCTCTTGGTTTGTTTTGTATTTCGTGCAAAGGTACACGAGGGTTACCTTCGCTAGTCGTTTCTAACTTAGCAGTGTGAGACCAGAGGAAAGGCAGTTAGTCATCACCAACTCTTGGACTGCTATTTTACCAACAGACAATGTGGATGACCGTCACGTTATAACACCACCTTGGCTGAAAGGGCGAGCATGTTTGATGTGGCGGGAATTCGAACCAGCGACCCTCGGATTACGTGTCGAGTGCCTTAAACACTTCGCCGTGCCAGGCCTCTGTTCCACGGGAAATAATTCATTGCAACGTGTCTCTCATACAAATTATGATACGAAAATCATCCAATAAAAATGCTACACATTTTTGTTACGCACATGATTCATATTCAGTTATACAACACTATCGTTTCATTTTTGGAAGGGCTCTTGTTTAAGCGTTTGAAGTTTTTCTTTAGTGCGCCCCCTATTTGTAACTTAAATAGTTTAACTTCCGAAGTGGGGTTTTTGTTAATCATTTTTTAATTATGTATCTGACATTTTATTTTAAACTCACTATCCAATCTTTATTGTTTTGTAGTTGGGTTTTTTTTTTTCCCTCGCACGTTTCTTTTCATCTATCAATCAATTTGTTCGATTTATTGCTTACCATGAATTTCGAGGTTAATGTTACCACTCTGAGTGTCACACGTTTTACAAAACATTTTTTCATTGGTAGCAGGTAGGGTAATGCAACGGATGTATTCGTGATTATTATCCAAGATATAGGTTACTGTATGGGTCAATCACCTTTTCCTGAACTTCTCCGACTTCCCCAAGAACATATTATTCTGCTCAGGGTTAAAAAGGCCCGGTGTGGGCAGGTGCGTTAAGGCGTTCGACTCCCTGTTGCACCAAACATGCTCGCCCCTTTAGCCGTGAGGGCGTTATAATGTGACAGTCAATACCACTATTCATTGGTAAAAGAGTAGCCCAAGAGTTGGCGGTGGGTGATGATGGCTAGAGGAGATAACCCTGGTGTAGCTTTCCGCGAAATTTAGAAACAAAATGTTGTTGGTAAACATTATTATACGCGTTAATTTGTTACATTGTCACGAGACGTTAGATTTAGAATGTTTTCGTTAATGATTTACTATTCAGTTTGAGGTACGTGAAGACGCGTTGTGGCGACAATAGCATATATACGGTTAGTCAACTTCTTCGTGGTTTTACCTTCAACAATTTCTCATATCTCCTTTAACGACTTCCACGTGTAACTTCCTTCTCCGTTTTCAACCTACTTTAATATTTCAACAGTAAGGAAACAATTACAATATTTTATATATTCTCCGATACGCGTTACTGCAGACTCTAGAAATAGTACATTTCGAGCAATTTTATAATTCAACGAAATTTCTAATAACAAATAAATGTGTACATTAATTCTAATGAATTCGCAAAAGCGAAACATTGATTTAAAAAAAGTGCTACTTTTTTATTTATCTGAAATGTAAAAGTCGGCTTTCACAAACTTTTTCCAAACATAATGTGTTTGTGCCCAGCATGGCGAAGCGTGTTAAGGCGTTCGACTTGTAATTCGAGGGTCGCAGGTTCGAATCCCGGTCGCACAAAACATGCCCGCCCTTTCAGCCGTGGGGGCGTTATGATGTGACGGTCAATCCGACTCTTCCTTGATTAAAGAGTAGCCCAAGAGTTGGCGGTGGGTGGTGATGACTAGCTGCCTTCCCTCTAGTCTTACACTACTAAATTAGGGACGGCTAGCGCAGATAGATCTCAAGTAGCTTTGCGCAAAATTCGAAACAAACTAAAGCAAACGTAGTGCGTTTTTCCCACCACAACAATTAACTATCCGATATTGTTGAAACGTCACGTTGCTAAGCGTAAAGCCGTAGAAACAAGAACAGGTATCTAATCTAAATACTAAAATGAATGAAAAAACGCTGGAAAATAACGTTCGGAGAAATGTTTTCTCTCTTTAAAAGATTTCCTTGTAATTTTCTTGAGAAGAACAGTATTTTATTGTTAATTGTAACATTGGTTGTTGCTGCGGTATGTAATTACCTTCTGGATATTAGCCGTTTTATTTTTATCTATTCACGGTGGACAGATAACTTTCTTCCACTTGACAAGATGTATCTACTCTTTCTTTGCTGCATGGCGACAGTGCTTGTCTTAATGTATCTCAAATTAAGTGGATCAGGGTATTCCAAACACAATGTCTTCAGATTTCTTCAGTCGGCAGTGTTGTCATTCATAACGGCAACACTCACTTCCAACATTGTATTTATATCTTACATGCTTAAAATATCTTATGAAACAAATAATGCCAGCTGGAGATTTAAAGCAGCGGTCATCGCTGTTATGAATAAAGAATACCCTGATTTTGGGTAAGTTATGAGATTTAATAAAATCTGTTTTATACTTTTTAAAATAAAAAAAAAATTGACGTAATTATCTGATGTCAGAAGTATTTTACTGTTAAAAATATGTGGATTAAAGCAACAAAGATGATACTGCGTGTCTTTAATAGATTGAATCTTTCATTAGTTAACTGCATCTTTAAACATAATGTGTAATTTGTAATTAACGAAGTTGATCTTTTGTGTTAATTTTCACAGTTGTTGTGTACTTACATATGCGTAATCGCAGTTGTTGGTTCTACGGATTTCTACAATAAGGTGTATCTGTATTGTCAATACGTTTTTGAAACTAATGATTTATTCACCATGTTACGAAAATTACAGATCTGGTTACTTAACAACTTTCAATCTGCTTTCTGTTGTCAGATATCCTGATTATAAAAGATGTAGTGACGGTTGCCCGGAAGGAAAGACATATTTACTTGGTCTAAGCAACCTTTTATTTTACTATGAAATATTTACAGTTGCGATAGCTCTTTGTTCATGTCATATACTCCTTCGTGAATTATTGGTGAGATTTAAACTTAAATCGTCTAATGTAGTATTTTTTTTTTTTTAGAATCCCTTAGTCAGTTAAACAACACTATATAAAAAAAAAAAAAACACTTTTTTTCACCTAATTACATTAATTATGTGTGAAATTATATATCGATTATTGTAGACAATCTTTTTTTAGAGTGATAGAGTAAACTTACGTTTTACCAACGGCCCTACATGGCCAAGTGTGTTAAGGCGTGGGACGGGTATTCTGAGGATCGCATCCCCGTAGCGCCAAACATGCTCGACCTTTCAGCCGTGGGTGCGTTATAATGTGACGGTCAATCCCACTATTCCTTGGTATAAGAGTAGCCCAAGAGTTGACGGTGGGTGGTGATGACAATCAGCCTTACCTCTAGTCTTACAGTGCTAAATTAGGGTCGGCCATCACTGATAACCCTCGAGTCGCTCTGTGCGAAATTGAAAAAAAACAAACAAACAAACAAACCTTTCACCAACACCAAAAACAATCCAAGAGATGTTATTTATAATAAAAATAATGTGGGATTGATTCTTGGTCTAAGTAAGAGATTTAACTTCCTTCATAACTTAAATAGTGTAAAGTCGAATGTTCTACACAACAATCATTACATTATGAATAATATTTGTTGGCAAACGCGTATTTGTGTGGTGTAGTAATTCTTGTTTTATATTTTCTCAAAGAACAATAGAGTGACAGAAGAAGAAGTTATGCAGGAACTAAAAAGTATGACTTCTGTGGGCAATCCCATCGAAAGATATACTTTTATAAAAAAAATTGGACAAGGGTAAGTTTAAATGTAATATGTACACAAGGAGCTTTTTCTGCATTTAAAATTATAGAAAAGTGTGGTGGCTTGAATATGGTAGGTACTTTTATTAGTACTTGAGTTTTTTGGTTTCAAATTCTTTATGTCAGTTGTTCGGAAAATTGAGTCCAAAGAATAAATACTTAACATTTTGTGAAAAGTTGCAAAAGAACGATTTCGGGATTTAAAGTTAAATTTGTAGTTAATAGGAAAATAATAGAGATAAAATGTTATGTTTTGATAATAGCACTAATTATTTAACAATACCACTCAACGCATGTTGGTATTTTGTTTAATTTTTGTTGTACATTCACTAGATTTTCTAAAAACTTTCCAACTGATTGAGGATGTGATATTAAGCTGATAATTTTGTAAATTTCACATGAATTTTTTTTTACTCTCTCTTTCCTCCATACAATGGGAAACTAAGTTTGAATTTTCAAACATGGTCGAAGTAACTGTTATATACTTGGTACTGAAATGTGAAGCTAGATGTTTTGAGATCCGCTGCTACAAGTTCCTTTAATCAGGCTCATATGTGAGCACTTCACAGTTAGTAGATCTCTCAGTCATCTTATCTTCCAGTGGATTTGTCTTCAGTGGGTTACTTTTTACGTCTGTTGCTTTACTACATCCTTCGACCACAAATTACTTCTGTTTCGGTCTTTGGTTATTCATCCTTTTGCTCTGACAATCACCACTTTAAGTCAGGGATTGGTCAATAAATATCTGTATGTTGATTGTCCCATTCAACTTTTTCATTGGACGATTTCATTCGGTCCATACCATTCAATGTCAAGTTCTTCTGATTGCTCCTTACTGGCCTATTCATCTGTGTTTATATTAATTATGTAACTACCTCTGTTTCCTTTCCTTTGTTGGAATGTTTTCTGCCATTCATCTCTGGATCAGTAAAGGGTCATCTTAGCGGTTCAATGCTCCTTGCGTTGTTCAGGCTCTTACTAGACTATTGATTAAACATTTTCTGTTTCTTCGGTTAACAATTATCAGATGCCTTGTTCAACACGTTTCATTTTATCAATATTTCTGCATTGATAACTTTCTTCCAGATTCATTGTCTTCTGTGACATGTTGATCTTCTGGACTGAAAATGTTAATGGGGTCCTTCATTGCCTTACTGCTTTACACTTTTCATGTGAACTTTGTTAGACCATTTCCTATAGATTTATTTCCTTTTCATCTCAGCCTGTGGTCATTGGTGGGCTGACATTTTAGCCAGGACTATTTCACATACTTTTATCATCTTACATATCTTCTCATTTATCTGAATCATTATTTCCGCCCAGAAACTACGGTGGCTAGGGAGTGTAACTCTGATTAACCTTCCTTCCATTTCTCACCTTCTATGTCCTGTATGTGCTAATTCTCAATGTTTAATTGCTTACATGACGTTCGTATGTAGTGTTCATTCCCTCTCGTTTGCCTTTGGAAACAGTTCTCTGTTTGTAATATTTCTCCCTCACTAACTGAAATAGAGCTTTTGATTCAATTGGTGTATTTCTCTTTGCATAGTTCAGAAAGTGTTAAACATTCGAAACTAAATAACTGTGTATTTTGATTTAAAAGGAGTATTTGGCAAATTATGAAGAACAAAATAACAGTATAGAAATACATCATTGCCCTGCGAATTTTAAAGTACGTTTGTTCAGTCACAAATAGGCTTAGCATAGTGAGGTAGTTAAGGCGCTCGACTCGTCATTTGAAGGTCGCGGGTTCGAAGTTCCGTCGCACCAAACATGCTCGCCCTTTCAACTGTAGGGATGTAATGATGTGTCAATCAATTGAAGTATTCAATCGTAAAAGAGTAACCCAAGACTTGGCGATGACCTATAATGACTAGCTGCCTTCCCTCTAGTTTTATACAATTAAATTATGGACGGTAGGCGCAGATAACCCTCGTGTAGCTTTGCGCGAAATTCAAAAGGAAACATACAAACAGAAATTTAGAAGATTTATAAAGCAAAATAATCAGTAGTGTCGTTAATATTATATTTTTTAAAATAATAAGTTGTTTTCAATGGATTAATTCATTCATTTTTTGTTTCTGAATTTCGCACAAAGATACTCGAACGCTATCTGTGCTAGCCATCCCTAATTTAGCAGTGTAAGACAAGAGGGTGGGCAGCTAGTCATCACCACCCACTGCCAACTCTTTTACCAACGAATAGTGGGATTGACCATCACATTATAACGCCCCCACGGTTGGAAGGGCGAGCATATTTGGCGCGACCGGGATGCGAACCTGCGACCCTCAGATTACGAGTCGCACTCTTTACGCGCTTGGCCATGCCGGACCATTCGTGCATGTAGGCGTAGTTAAAATGTTTCAAAACTCGTCACACTACGAGTACATCTCGATTGTAACAGCAGAACACATTTTCAAAAGTTATCAATGTTACTTGATAGAGTGGTGCTTACTTGTGTCAGTATAAATTACTATTTATGTTTTATCCATACTTTATAGTATTCTTCATGTAGTAAGAAACATTTAACTATGCATGATATTCTAATTTCTGTATAATGAAATAAGCATTCATTTTTACAATTTTACAAAGATTAGAAACATATGTTAATCCATTGTGTTTGTTTTTCTCAAAGCACAATAATTTTATCACTAGAATTTAGTTATGTTTTTACATACCAGTATATTACATATTCTATTGATACTTCTTTTATTATTTCAGTGCTTCAGCAGCTGTATATAAAGCGAAAGATAGAGAAACAGGGTGGACAGTTGCTGTAAAGAAGATATATTTATCGCAGCAATTATACAAAGAAGATGTAATTACAGAACTATTAGTCCTCCGTGAAATAAAACATCCTAACGTAATCAGCTACCTAGACAGCTACCTCATAGGAGATGAACTCTGGGCAAGTATTCTTAGTGTTACATATTAGTGAATTCTCTTGTATTTTCAAGTTTACATTCCATAGAGTGCACGTTTAGGTACTAATCTTTATTAAACATAGTAAGTCAATTTCGAGCAACAGTATTGGTTTGTGAATAGTTACCCACATTATTCTTACAGGTTTGCTTTTTAGAAATCTTGTTTTTAAATAATACATGATTGGAAGACAATATTCTAGATGAAAAATCTAACTCTTCTAGAGTTACTTTAATTTTTACCTCGTGAAAAATTATTTTGGTATTGGTATTTGTTTTACATATATGATTACTGACAGAATCTTAAGTTAGGAACAAATATTATGTCTCATTGTTTATGAGAGATTTTACTAAAGAATAAAATGTAAGTGAAATTTTAAATTGTGTTTATTTAGGTAATCATGGAATATTTGGGAATCGGCTCTTTGGATAATGTCCTGACCAAAACCCGTTTATCTGAACATGATATATCAGCAATTTGTAAAGAAGTATGTTATATTGACTGTTATGAATAGAGATTTTTGTAATTTTGTTTGCTAACAGATGTCTAATGATTACAGTTTATTTAAAGGTCTGTTCAAAAATTATTGCAGTTAGTTTCCCATGTCTGTTTTGCAAGCATTACTATATTAATAACATTGCTTATATATAATAATAATAAAAGCATGTGTCTATGCGTGTATGTTAAAGTCATAGCTTGAAGAAGAATGAACCCAAAAACCAAATATTTTGCACATGTACCAAGATGCTCCTGAGTGTACGCACCTGAGTGTTACTTTTCCACGTACCTGTGCATCTATTTTAGGAGGCAAAGTAACAAAAACCACAAATAACACGAGCGGTTTGTTGCATCACAAAAGAAATCACAGAGAGACAAACACATGTGAGCAGGTGTATATATGGATCTTTTTAAAGAAGGAAACTATCAAGATATCTGCATCGAAAAGAAGTTATTCCCTATATAACAAATTTTAATATATAGAGAAGTCAAGGCAAGAATTATTTTTTTATGCTAAAATGGTTTCTAAATTTTCACCATAATAGTACAGTACAGTAGAGATGGATGGATTGAGCCATTCTTGAGGACCATGCCATTTTATTATGAGTTTGTTTCCATTCCATGCAACCAGAAATGACAGTCATGTATGACCAATGCGTTTCTAACGAGGAGTGACCATGTGCCATGATACATGGTTAGTTAACGTCTGTCACTTGGAATATAACAATGTGATAACCTGAGTACAGCTGAATACTTTCATTTATAAAACGACACTGAATGTATAGTAAAGCCGATGGGATTTACTAACAGTCCTTTTTAACAATGGCTTCCATGTCATGTCACTAAGTTACAGAAGTATGTTTTAATATCGCTGTCATTCTGTGTACTGAAAATACATGAAATGAAACATCTACATAACAAAACTGGAAACTATTTGTTGATATTTTTCAATTTAGAATCTTCACTGATTAAAGAAGGTTTTTATTGTCGGTGATATAACAGAAAACACCTTAACTCGGAAATGATGCGAGTTTAAAATTGCCCAGGGCAATTACTGAAGGTGGTTGGTCTCAACCTAAAAGGCCACGCTTTTCTCGTAGCCAGTTTAATGTTAGGTGTTCCAGTGGCAGTAATAACTTTTTCATCTTGGCAGCAGATGGTAAAACAACTGATATATCAACCCAATCTAAGCTTGGTACTTCTGCTATTTATAAATTATATATATTTGAACTATTGAAAACAACAAACACACTGAATTAAAATTATAGTGATATTTAAAAGTATTTATCTTTGAAATAAATTTACATCTCATGTAGGTTCTTCAGGGAATAGAATATCTTCACGTTAACAGTGTAATACACAGGGACATCAAAAGTCAAAATATATTAGTTGGTATGGACTGGAGCATAAAACTAGGTAAACTTTAAGACATATAATATCAGGTTTGGTTATTAGAAAAAAAAGTTGACTGCAGGTGTTTTCTTTTTACAGATTCCTAATAATTTGTCCAATGTTACTGAAAATCAGGGGTGTCTAAAACCCTTCAGGATTATCTTTTATACACATCTAATTTGTAGCCAAAATGTAGAAATTAGTTGAATATGTAAAAGGAAATACACCTGCAGCTATCTTGTTTTACAATAATTTTGAGCTTGTACAATATTTTAGTAATTTACAGCATTTAAATTGCAATATTTAATAAGTTTTATACCATTTGTATAGATATTTTCATAGAAACTTTTGTCTCTCACCATCCAGCCAAACTGATAAGCTATCTTATTGAACAAAATCTTTTTTGGCTCTGACATGTAGGAGACAAAAGATAGATTTGAAATGATGTTTTCGACACGCCACTGGTATTGAATCACAATGGACAAACTGAGAATAATGTAAAATAAAAACACACCATCTTCACTTAGCTTGTTTTTATTAGAATTTTGAAATCAGTTGGTTTTCAATATTGTGCCAGCATTCAGTGCTTGTGCAATGATTTTTTGTTATTAAAGTCATTACTTTCATTCCTACGTGAACAGAAACACATATATTATGAAGATGTTGATACGTTACATGGAAATCATGTTTACTCAGAAATAAAAAATATTCACGTATAAGAATTAGTGTTTCCAGTTCTCATGTTCAGTACAATATTAATGTACAATACATTCAGTACAATATCAACTACATAGCATAGCTATGTATTACTCTTTTTAATAAATGTGTATATAATTTGACAAGTAAGCCTGGTTTTACGTATGTTTACTTGCAATGACACAGTCATGTGCCAAGTAATTTTCTAGCCTCCTTTACTGAAATAAATTGCCATATATTACTTGGAGGTGTTTAAATAAATAGAATTTAAAGAAGAAAATAATTTTACTTTTATATTGTTTTTATGACTATTTACCTAAGATATTTGGAAATTATAAAATAATTTATTGGACGTTACATTTTTTTTTAATACAAGCGTCTTCGAAACACATTTGAGTAAGAATTTTGTTCTGAAAATAAGTGCGAAACACGAATAAAAAGAACAGATTTGTAGCAATATTTTGTTCGTTGACAAGATTTATTTGGATGATTAATTGTTTCTATTTTTCTATCAAAATTTGCAATAGAAACAACACAAATCAAAATTACAGTTAACTGTTTGAATATTTCTGTTGTCAATTTATCTTTAACAAATGATAGTAGAATTTTATTTCATTATAAATTATGTGTCTGATTATTGAAAAGATAGTTTTGTTACATCGGTAATTTGACAGGAGGAGAATAGGCACGAAGAATGTTATCTTTATGTTGTCGTGCTCTCATAAAAGGATATCATACAACTGGCTGAAAAAAGTAGTTTTAACAATTTAAAAATTTTACTATCTAAGTTGATCCTAACATGCTGACTACAAAACTGTAAGAATTATTAATATACTTTAAATTCATTTTGTCAGGCTAACTTGAAATTCTTTCTAAATCATTTTGTTTTCATTTTCACTCAAATGAAAATTTTATTCTTGGTTCTTTTCATCATGTAGCTGACTTTGGATTATGTGCCGTTATAACATCACAAGAAAGTAGAAAAACATCAACGGCCGGCACTCCGTACTGGATGGCACCTGAAATCGTTAAAACAAAAAAAATACGGATGCGAAGTCGATATATGGTCTTTCGGGATCACAGTTATTGAGATGATACAGGAGAGCCTCCTTATTGTAATGAAGATCCCCTCATGGTAAGTGTTGCCAACCAGACCGTACAGCCATGGAGAAAAATTAGATTGAATTTCAACTTTCTCCTTATTTGAATGTACTTTCCTTTTGTATGTAAATACTTTGATGAGTTGAGAGTAGAAAATTATGATTGAATAAATCTATAAGAGTTTCCTTCTGGATAAATTTAAAGTATTTCGTATAAATTTCAAGATCTTTTAAGAATTTGGGTAAATTAATGCTTGCGTTAGTTAAAGAGAAATGTTTCTGTAATAATATTACTCATAAAATTATCATTGTTTCGCAATACCCAACTTCTTAATAGTGAGATTTCGTTTACTTGAATACACAAATGATTGTATAATTTAGTTGAAATGTCTTCCAGCAACTCTAATAAGAAAAGACAGAACAAGGCTTGCCCATTAATCACACATATAGATATACATAAAGTCATGATGTCCCATTTCTTTTCAGCTATTTGATCTCATAGCGAAAAATGGGAAACCTGACATTAAAGAAAAAGATAACATTTCTCTCGTATTCCAAGATTTCTTGGAGAAGTGTTTACAAGTCGACGTACGGAAACGATATACAGCTTCGGAACTCTTGAAGGTATGTCGTGAATTACTGTTACTTCACTATTTTATTTTGTTTTGCTTTGAACCTATTACCCTAATGACATACATCAAAAAGCAATATTAATAAGTCGAAGAATTCGTTGTTGTGCTTGCATGTTCATTTTACAGTTTGAGTACATCGACTTCAAACACCACTGCATAATTTATCATTTTTATTTTGTTATATCCATCAATCCCATACAATATCACATTTTACTGCTGAAAAATTTACCTGACTTGACGTCAAGATATATGGTGTACTTAATAGCGATTGGGGAACAATTCAATTCTAGAGCAATTTGTCAGAAAGTCCAGCTGGCATCACATAAAGCTTTTATGCAAGTTCTATAATTTCCTAACAATCCTTCATGCCTTGGGAGCTGTGACATGACAACAAAACTTAATGTATGGTGTTAAACACTGTTTTATGAAGGTTTATTTGTGGGTTGCTATTAAATTTATTCTTCTCAGTATATAAATGTTTTATATGCTAAGTTCTCTGTTAAGACACTGCATGTGGTTCTATGACAGTTATTTCAATCCCTATATTTCATTCAAGCATGAATTCTAAAGAATACTGATTATTCTTACGCTGGTTCATTCAGTTGTCAAGAGGGATCAGTGAAGCGTTACCATTGTGTTGAAATCTACAATCAGTTACCGTATGGGAGAATTATATCCGTAAAATGGAAATAATGACAAAATATTATCTTGTCGTAGCACTTTTGCACAGTACTGTCTGTATACAGAGACTGATTTAACAACATGTTTATCATGTAGAATTGGTACTTTTTTAAACAAATATTTTTTTTATTTTTCACTCAGCATCCTTTTATATCACGAGAAAAGAAATGTGAACACCATAACCGAGCGATGTGAGGCCAATATTCATCCTCGTTTATATTTATTTTTTGTGTATTCTATGTGTTGTTGTTTTGTATGTATTGTAAGCATTGGCACGTTAAATATTTATGATGTATAAATTGGGTTATTTGTTTTATATTTAATTATGTTATTTGGCTGTTAAATTTTACTGTATGTATATGTTTTATAATGTACAATATCATTATAAAATTGAAAGAATTAAAGGAGAATTTGTTTGAAATTACATTATTCTGTTCATATTTGGTGATTAAATCAACTCTAGAAAAGAATAAGTAATTAAATATCATATTGCCATTTTTGGTCCAAGTTATTTTATTTTCATAACGGATAATGTTTGTGCTAAAAGTACTCAAATATCTACAAATAAAAAGAAATATAGAAGTTTTAATAGTTTAATTGGTATTTTCCAAGATATATCAATCCTACACAAAATATTTCAAATGATATAAACAATATCTCCATATTTCGCAGTTATATCACTGAAATTACAAAAAAGTAAAGAATAAAAATAAATGATTCTAATAAATCAGCATGACTATTGATTATTCAACACCATCGCTATCTATAAAATTTCCTTATTCCATCTTACATTGTCGCTTTTACTTTTGCTTTCAGTTTGGGATTTTAAACATTCTACAAACTCTGTGTAGATGTCGGAAACAAATTTTGTGATTATGTATCTTAGTGTTTTGGAGATTTAATGATTTTAATTCAAGAATGCTGTATAGGTGAAATACAGTTGTACAAGGACAGTTATTACAGACACATGAAAGTGATTGGTTTAACTTCTGTTCTCATAAAGGTGTGTAGGCCGTGATGGTAGGTAACTGGTGGCAGTGTATTATCCATCCTTGATCATTGAGATGAGAAATTGATATATTGTTAAAATCTGCACTTTTATGGATTAGTGTAACAAGAGCATCTCTTTCGAAGTGTTACATAAAGCATTCTCTGTTGGGGGAGAACCTTTAGAAGTGATTTATTGTTTGTGAAAAACAGTTTTGCGAGTGAAGTGTACAGAGGAGTGTTATGAAGTAAGACACCCTCGAAATTGATGGTGGAAAATAAGAAAAATATCATCAATATACCTTCTTTAGAGAACAGGTTTGAAGCTTCAATGGCAATTGTCAACCCATTTGTGTTCTTGGTGATTGAGGAAAATGTTGGCAAGCCTAAAACTCATGTAGGAGCCCTTACCAACAACATCTATCTGCTCGTATAATGTTATTAAGGAGGTGTAGAGAGTCTTTAGTCGAGAGTTCAAGCACAGATTTGAAATAAGATTCAGAAAGACCATTATCAGCAGAGACGTAACCCGAGGGCGCAGTCCATCTGAAAAATCAATTCGTTTTATAGCATTGAATGAAAAGTAAAACGTATGTAAACACTTAAAAGAGAGATTCACGAGCTAAGCCACAGACTATACACACTATCCAGTTTCACTGATACAAGGGAATGATAGATTTTGACATTTGTGGAATGAGCTTGGTCTTAAAGAAGTGTTTAGACATGATGTCTATCTCAGTATCTGTTGAAAGCGAAAGCAAGAAACCAGAAAGCTTTATGAATTTTAATTCATAGTACTTCAACTGCGTGGTGAGTGATGCTATTTTAAATAGTTTCTATATTAGTAAAATGATTGATTAAACAGTAAATTATTTATTTATTATATCCACTTGTAGCAAAATGACCTTCATATAGAAACCGAAAAAGTGCTATGGGTTATTAATTAATGCCAATAAGTTCTCAACAAAGGTTTTAAACATTTTATTGAATTTATCAGTCAGTTTATAAAACTAAATATCTTAAATAAGCATCCTAAGAGAAGTGAAAACACCAGTAAATGAAAAAAAGTATGATTAGATATAGAAGGAAACACTATAATCTGTACCTTAGATCATAAAAATACAATCAGGTTTCTATACCAGTATTTATGAAAAAACAGTTATGACAGAAACGTTTCAGTAGTATGTTAGTAACATTATTCTCTCATAGAAGCACATGTAGCTGAAAAATACAAACGTAAATTTAAATCTGTAGTAACTCCACAGAAGTATAGAAACACCACTGTAAGACACACAGAATACGCTAATAAGACCTTTGTAAAACACATTTAAGTTAAACCTATACTGTTTCGTCAGGTACACTTTTATTACACTAAACCTATAATAGATGTACATTGAATAGAAGACTCTCAGCTTTTGTAAATGAAGAATGTCATACTTAAATATAAACATTTGAAATCAAATTACCCTTAGTAACACAGTGTATACATAGAATCTTAATAAGAGTATCCACCATTTTATGACACGCACAATATACCAAGTAAGACTATCTAAAGAAAGAAATCCGTAAATATAAAACGTGCACAATAAATTGAAATCTATACTCAATCCTATGGGCTTTTTTGTAATATACATAATTCACCTAGTGATGCCTACAGAAACCATAGTAACAACATGCGCGTACATTAAAATTAACCACATACAGAACTTAAATGCCAGAATCCTCCTGTAAACTGTCCATCTGTAGTAACAGTCTCTCTAGCGTAAAGTAGTAATGGGTGTTATAAAGACTAATCGATAGGTTACATTATTGTATTAATATGATATCTACCCATATATCAAGGGTATTGACTTCTGAATAAAGGGTATTAGGTTACATTGTTCTTGTACTCATCATCTCCTTACTTCAGTTACCAAGCAAAAGGAGGGCGAGATACTTCCATACAAACACATTTGATTAATAGCACATATCGTCATGTGAGTTGTGATAAATATGTATATAACGAAGAAACATGTCACGGCTTCTATTAACGTGACACAAATTAAATTGGTTGTGATACACATAGCTAACATTTTTTACTTCATACGTAAGCTTATTCACAGCACCATTTTTACCATGTATGACTGATGATGATAAAAACAATAAAATTTATCTAAAACTATATAGATGTAAATAAGTAATATGTTTTGTAGAAAATTGTAGAAAAACTAATTTTTTGACAGATTTATATGTGTTAAAACAATTTAAAACAAATGGATAATATACTGAACTATTCAATACTTGAAATCATCTTGTTTGTAGCTTTTACTTTTTCAAAGTACGGTTCATGCTGTTAGAGGAACACTTGTGAAGCCATGGTAAAGAGAGAGAGAGAAAGAGTGGCATCAGATTTGGGGTGCCAAAAGTACTCTACAAGTAGTTGCCAAAATTTATAGTCCATGACATTGAAATTATTACAGTGTTTTGACTACAATAAATCTTTTATTGTGCACTATTATTATCAAAGGTAATATACTTTAATTGTCGTAACTTTTTTATTTATTGATTCAGAGTATTAAGCCATATGATTACCGAACATATTCGGTACCGCACATCTCACAATTAGTAACTGGCATTATTGGAATATGTACGTCATAGGTCACTCTCCTTTAGTCAAGACTTGGTGGTATTACTTCCATATTCCAACCTATGAACAGAAAGGTGAACGATAATTGCGGATACATTGAGCAGAACAACAAATTTCCATCGTTCACGAAGCCTCCTCCTAGGAATATGTCTCGCTCTTACAGCATCATTAATCATCTGATTTTCAAGATGAAATCGTAAACTCCATGACTTTTATGTTTAAAATGGGTTATAGTTATTTTTTGTTGAGAATGTAACATAATGACTAGACTGTGAGAGCAATATTGTATGCTAAAATTTCGTTATTGGTGGTTTTATGTTGAACTATGCTTTACAATGTTTGTTCGGTCAGGTGATTTAGGTGCTCAACTCCCAATCTAAGGTTCGTAGGTTCGAATCCCAGTCACACCAAAAATGCTTGATCTTAAACCCCTGAGGATGTTGTAATGTGACAGTCAAACCCACTATTCGTTGGTAGAAGAGTAGCCCTAAAGTTGGCGGTTGGTAGTGATGACCAGCTGCCTTTTCTCTAGAGTTGCACTGCATAATTAGGGTCGGCTAGCGCAGATAGCTTTCATGTAGCTTTGTGCGAAATTGAAAAACAGAAAACTTTTAGATTCAAATTTCTGGTTATTTGAAATATATTGTATACATTTCGTAACATTTTTTCCGTGTTTATGTTGTTAAAGTACGCTGTCTTTCTTTTCACTGAATGTTATTAAATGTGTTTTTCTATGGATGGATTGTGTTAGTATTTTGTTCATGATGAGTACTGTTAGTATTTGTTCTGTGTTGGTAGTGTTTTGCTCTCTATAGATTATATTAGTGTTTACATGTGCGGGTCATGTCAGGTGTTTGCTCTGTACGTGGGTTGCAAAAGAGTCTGCTCAGTCTAAATTGCATTGATGTTTGCTCTATGTAGTTTAATTTAGTGTTTGTATTATATATTTTTTTTCCTTTTTCGATTATTTCAGATAGTATATGTTCTGTGTGGAGTATGTTAAGTAAGAATACTTTCTGAACATTACTCAAATGGACTTTGTTGTGTTTCCTGGTGCAAAGCTACACAATGGGCTATTTGCACCCGAGGAAATCGTACCTCGGATTTTTTGCTTTGTAAGTCAGTAAGCATACCTCTGCTTCACCAATTACTTAGAATCATAATTCATATAAACGAAAGTGCTTACACGTAAAATACCCGTGTATTCAATGGACATATATGTCTCCTAAAATGTTTGATTTACAGATAAAAAATATTATGTGAATAATGTTAATAGGGTAGACAAACGGTTGATATATATGAAATATGTTTTAACAAAATTGGAAGTTGTTTTGCTTAATACAGAACCTAAGTCTAGGCATATGATTGAGTGCCATTCAAAAAATTCACTTTTTTATATAGGTTTTGTAACCTTCAAATCAAATATAAACTATTTTTAACTTTTCTTTCTTGAAGCCTCCATCTTCTTTATTCGAGAGATTGACAAAATTTTGTTGGATAACATCTAGAAAAAAGACAATAATTTTCAAACCGAGAACGTTTAGACATAACCGACACTGTTTTGTTTCATAACATTGAGAAAGTGACTGGTGTTTTCAAACTGAGTGCTACTGATATGATTAACATTGTTTACTTACATAATGTCAACAAAGTGACAAGTGTTTTAAAGCTTAGAATTATTACCCACAATGCTTGTCATGCTGTATATACTACTGCTACTAGAATTCGAGTTGTGCACATTTAGTTCGCCATCTTTAATTTTTCTCATGTTTTTATTTACGTCTTTTGATCGTTTTCGAGGGAATGGAAACGTCCAATTTTCGATTTATTTATTCATTTAATGATTGTGGATAGAGGTCTGTGTTGGTGAAAGGAAATGTTTAGAATCGTTATGAGGCCCGGCATCAATGTTAATCTCTGCTGATGAGGTGTAGGAAGAGATACAGGTGCCACTTCCTTGGTTCGGAGTATTCTCAGTTTCACTTCCATCCACCTTCTTCCTACCCATGGCCTTAAAAATATTTTCGCTTTTAAATCTATAAAATCAGAAAGTAATTACTGCTTTTGTGAAGACCATTTATGCTTGAAATCAACATCATGACATTTATCGTCTTTCGAGAATGTGTTTATCGTTATACTTTATAACCGTGCAAGTAATAGAATTGAAAAAAATAAACTTTCTCAAATGACAAACTGAAAGTTTCAGATATGAGGTACTACATCGCAATTTTATAACACTAATTCTTGTAATTAAATCATTAAAATAAAGTAAAACAGTTGGTTAATTTGTTAATGTCTTTTGACAAATACTAAAAAACAGTAGATTATTCGGCACTGGAATGGTGTTTTCCGATGCAACAATCTATTTTTCTACATTGCCTGAGGATATATTGCCATGGATACGAATATTATATGAACAGTACAACATTGAGTGTTTGTATGTTATATTAATATTAAATTTTTCAATGAAAAATTCCAGTTCCTACCTATTTCAGAACATGACTGACAAAGAGATGCACTCTCACATACATGAAAATCAAACACTGTGCAGCTAAAGGTTATATTTACGTATATCATTGTTTTCGAGAGAATAAAATTATATGTCGACAGTCAACACTTTAAAAATGTAAAACTTTTTGGTGTGTTTTAATTATGTTTTACTTCATTTCCTTATTTCAATAAATTAGAGTAAGAAATAACTTACCCATGGTTGTCCTCATTGCTGCAGTCGTAAAGAAAGGATTATAATTAATTACTCTTTAAATAACGATTAGAATTTTAGAAGTATATCCACGTTATTATAGTAAAATATGAGTAAAATCAATGTGTGTTGATTCAAGACATTCAGTTATGCATCAAATAACGTATCAGATTATTAAATAACATCAGCCATCGAAGACAGATGGAGTTTATGTACGCCCTCTCTGTGTATATTTGTTAGCAAAATTTCTCGAAAATGGCTGAATGTATTTGGAAAAATATTGGTAAACATTTGGGTTAGGACCCAACTTTGAAGTTTATTATTTTTTGGAGGATCAAGGTGACAGCAAGGACATGGATATTCAAACAATCCCTATCTATTTACATGGTGGGCATATGTAGAACATTATTCTTCATTGTCCTGCCAAAAATAGATCGTGTCCCTTGACAACGACGAATATAAAAACATATTTTTGTATTCTTTGGGAGCCGAATATGGTCGACGCTAAGTATCAGAGGTATGCACTTTATTGAGTGACCCAATAGTTAAGTCAGATGTTTGACTTTCTCAAGGCTTTCATAGTACACGCGTACTAAACTGTTTAGTGCAGCAAAGTTCATTGTTATATATTTTACTTATGTAAATCAAATGTAACCGATAAAAACAACAAAATAAGATTTCTTACACTAAATCGACAATGTTCATTTTTAGTTGTTTTTTTTTAATTGGATGAAATAATGTGAAAAATTCGAACTCAAGATTTGACTAATGTGAACAAGCAACATTTAGTGCATTAATAAATTTCCCACTCGCTCTCATTTGCTCTGAGACTCTGTTCGAAGTGTCTCGATGCCAATGCGTGTAGTTGGCGGGAAAAGGTGGTCGAATTGCCGAAGATATCCTCTAGGGACGTCGAATCGAAGCACCCGCCGCCAACCGTTTGGGCACTTTTTGCTACAACTGCGTGTAGACGGCCGACACGCCGCAGCAAGCTGCTGTTGGTCGACGCGTGCGCGAAACAGGCCGAAAAAATGAATTCCCCTGTCGGTAGGCGGAGGGCGCGGGTGTTTAAATTTCCCGCTCGCTCTCATAGGCTCTGAGACTCTGTTCGAGGTGTCCCGAGGACAATCTTGTTGTTGGCGGGAACAGTTGGTCGAAATGCCGAAGATATCCTCTAGGGACGTTGAATCGAAGGACCTGCCGCGAACCGTAGGGCATTTTTCGCTACAACTGCGTGTGGACGTCCGACACGCCGCAGCAAGATGCTGTTGGTCCACGCACGCGCGAAAGAGGCCGAAGAAATGGGTTCCCCCGTCGGTAGGTGGCGGGCGCGGGTGTTTAAATTTCCCGCTCGCTCTCATTTGCTCTGTGCCTCTGTTCGAGGTGTCCCAAGGCCAATGCGTGTAGTTGGCGGGATCAGGTGGTCGAAATGCCGAAGATATCCTCTAGGGACGTCGAATCGAATGATCCGCCGCCAACCATTCGGGCACTTTTCGCTACAACTGCGTGTAGACGTCCGACACGCCGCAGCAAGCTGCTGTTGGTCCACGCACGCGCGAAACAGAACGAAGAAATGGGTTTCCCTGTCGGTAGGCGGCGGGCGCGGGTGTTTAAATTTCCCGCTCGCTCTCATTTGCTCTGAGTCTCTGTTTGAGGTGTCCCGAGGCCAATGCGTGTAGTTGGCGGGAACAGGTGGTCTAAATGCCGAAGATATCCTCTAGGGACGTCCAATCGAAGGACCCGCCGCCAACTGTTCGGGCACTTTTCGCTACAACTGCGTGTAGACGTCCGACACGCCGCGGCAAGCTGCTGTTGGTCCACGCACGCTCGAAACAGGCCGAAGAAATGGGTTCCTCCGTCGGTAGGCGGCGGGCGCTGGTTTTAAATTTCCCGGTCTCAACATCATAATTATAGCATATTTGTATATGTCATCTTGTATATATAAATTTGTAGTAATTTTGGTTAAACATGTTTTATTTGGGGGTCATTTGCATCAATGATCATCAGATTTATTGAGTAACGACAGGTAATCTCTGATATTTTGACAAAAGACCACTAAAAACTTGCATTTAATGTTTGATGGTTGATCTATTATAGTTTTATATTTATCATATCATGATACATAAGCCACAGTAAGATATATACACTGAAACACACAAAATCTGTACTACATCTCTAATTAATGACATAAAACAAATATTTTTCAATCAACATACACAAACATTTTAACAAAAGCACATTTGTGATAAATAATAAGTCGTTTACTTGAATTTAACACAGTTCAACCATCCCATCCAAAGAAAAAACATTTAAAATGTTAAATTTATAATATTAAAGATGAAACTAACAATTCCTTTTACAGGTTTTCTCTACACTTTCTGCAAGTTGACCTCCTCATAATGTCAGCATATGTACAAAGAGATGTTCATTCCACCCCACTCCTACATCACTGGCATTTTAATCAGCTGACAGAAATTTTTATTTTTGTGAAGGTTTACTCAACCATTTTCTACACTGCCAGAAAACCCAAAATATTTCCACAATACTAAACTACAGAGCATTAAAAGCCTTCAAATGTGAGGTGCAAGAATTTCATTTTAATGTAAGGATTTTCCAATTTGCTTAAATGCACTGAAATTGTATTGGTGACAAATAAGTGACCATTCGCACATACTATTCTCATTCAGTGCTGCCCTCTTTATACTTCCCACTATCTTCAAGACTTTCATCTAAGCTCATGTTTATACATAGAATTGCTACATACTAATAAGTACAAGAAAATCCTCCACTATACGAAGTGTGACTCATTAATAGCACAGCTCACTCCTTCTGTATTCAACCATCATTATGAAAGCAAGAAATGATGCACTAAAGGAAGGGTGAGAAGTGTGAAAGGAAGTATCTATCAGAAATACATTTCAGTCCATGAAAATGTTGAATGCTAAATTCTATTCCCATACAACTATAATCCAGCACTGAAACAGTGAAGGGATCACAAAAGTAAAATTTACTTCAAGAAGCACTCAAAATGAACCAATAGCATGGGACATTGTATACAATGGAACAGTATAGAGACAAACAGTATCAATATTCTTTTGAAGTAGTTAAAAAGGTTTGGATATACTTACGTATAGATCCTCATTTTAGTCAGGGTCATTTCTAAAATAACAACGTCACTTTATTCTTATTCTTTTTGTGTTTAGTTTTTTATGGCCCTCACCACTGTTTAGTTTCAGTTTAAAACCTCCTTTATAGTTGAGTTAATAGTCTTAGAAAATAAGCCAGTTGCTACAGTATTTAAAAATAAACCACCCATTCCAAAAAGCACCCTCCCTCCTCTGAACTAGTTGATACAAGTCCATCAGTCTGCTCATCCTTACAGTTTACTTACTAAAACCTAGTGACCTACTTGTAACTTCATTTACACAGAGATTATTCTATCCATATATCTTGTCAATAAATCACCCACAAATTCCACATCCTTCTCTGATCCTTTTATTTTCATTCTTACCAACAGTCCACATAGCAGAAGCCAAATTCTGAAATTTGTTTGTCAACATAATAGGCTCATTACAACTAAATTCGTTATTTTTTACTCTAATACTAATAGCACTCTTTCTACCTTCCTGAAAGTCACTGTAATCTGATATATCCTTTGCATATAAATAAGTTAAGCTCCCTCAGAATACTGCTTCCATTTCCCATGATCTACAATTCTTTTCATTGCCTCCAACTTCTCCAATATAAAAATTCTACAAAAAAAATTCGTACAGCTTCGTCAGAAGTTTTCTCGTGTACAAGTAAATCGCGGCCCGCCACATCTATATGCTTAAAGTACTTCGCCTGTACTCTTGAGCGGCTAAAATGGAATTTACCGCCCTCTATAGCGTCCTTATGGATGAAAGAACACACACTAGAAAGGATAAAAGAGCATGTTAAGTGACGGGGAGATTCGAACTCCCGATTCTTTGTTAATATCTATCCAATTTTTTTTCTTATAATGTCTTGCGGGAAAACACTCATTAAAAAAAGAATAAAATACATGTATTGTTACCTGAATATTTTCTACGACTGTGATTGGACACCTACTTAGTAGAATTCAACCAATAAAATTAAACTATAGAGTATCTTAGCGCCATTAATGTTTGGAAAAGAATTTCAGAAATTTAGTCAAGTATTAGGTTGAGGAATAATTCGTGAGCGTTTTTAAATAATTTCATTCAAGCATTACATGCAAGACTATACAATACTTCAATGCATGAACACATTACACCCAAAACATTTATTATGATACTTTATTTCATGTAATACCTAGGTATATAGTATGCATTGTTTTAAACGAACTTGCAAGAAATTAAATGCGAAAAGCAGATGGTGTCGAAAATGCTCGATTTTGTCCACTTGACATTCCATTTAATGAGCTGAAAATGAAAGCAAAAATTAAAGACATATGAAAATCAAACACACTATCTATTAGAGCAAAAAATTATCTACCAAATGACATGAAATATTTTGCGAAAGCGTTTCATTTATGAATATATTTTTTTAACTTGAAAAAACGCTTACGAATTATTCCTCAACCCAATACTAAGAAGCCTAACAAATACTGATATTTCATCTTATAAAGAGACAAGTAAGATATCATGACAGAATTATCATTAAGAAGTATATTTTTTTGCTTAATTATATTTGCTGTCAAAACCGAAACTCAAATGTATGAATAATCTATTTTATCTCTTAAAAATGTGAAAAACATATAATATTACAACCAGAAACGAAACAATAAGATGTTCCTTGTACACCACTTGTTTCCAACCGAAAAACCCTCAGTCACTGCTTCTGTTAATTACGATTGGAGAGGCTAAAGCGGTACGATTGTATCTTTAGGGGATAAAATCATAGTGTAAAACTTATACAGGTGATATTTTAATTTGGGTTGTATGAGTTCTTGATAGGGGCCATTTCTAATGTAATGTTGTATACTAGAAAAACAAATTGTGGAAATGAAACCAGCTAGAAATCGTTGTGCTGATTCATGATGACGAAAATCCCACTTAAGAAAAATGTATTGTAAAGACGTCTGATATTGGTATTAACATTTTAATTAAAAATGAAGTACAGTTTGATTTCCTTTTTCCCCCAAAGTATGTTACGGGTTACTGAGTTATGTGCAGGGGTGTAGATCAGGGGAGATGGGGTATACATCACCCTTTTATTTTAGGTGGAGATATGGTGCATACAATTATCTCCCCCTACAGTTTGGTCTGTTGAATTGTTTAATTATATCACAAGTCTACAAATTGTGTGTTTGTTCTTGTGATTCTCGTGTTCTTACCAATCGAATTACATAATTAGGCCTAGATGTAAGCTTTTTAAGTAGCCGAAATGTACATCTTTAACATAAGTGTGCTCCTAAGCTTTTCGATCTAGGCGATAGTTCGTAAGTATCAATCAGAGGACCTAAGTATACATGCAAGTATTGTGGCAACAAGATTACTCTGTGACTGCATGTTTACAGCAAATTACCAATTTGCAAATTGAACAGTCCACATAAGTGGTTGCAAAAATCATCACCCCCCATCGGGTGTAAAAAATCTACGCCCCTGGTTATGTGAACATGATTAAGTGTTACATCTCTTCGCTCCAGACAAACAAACACAGCCATTTTATTACAGAAATACGAAGTTACTTCTGTTGGAATGTTTTTCATAATTTTTAGACATAGTTTCTAGTCTTTTGTGTTAATTTGGGTGAAAATATTCAAATTCATCAAAGATATTGACCGTGAGTATGAAGCAGATATTAGACTGATAAATGTGATTTAATGGTGGTGTGATATAGACATTCCAACTCAATATATTTAACTAATTGATCATGTAGATTTGTAAACATTACTTGTAATTTAAAAGTAAAACTATTCTTAAACAGAAAAAAAAATCGAGAATTATACCTATCGTCATCAAAAATTCCTGTACAAACACAAATAAAACACCTTTTTAAATGTTTTCATAAAGATGGTCATGTTTATTATTCTCACAACCATCGCCAGTATCTCGTGTTGTGAGGACAGTACTTCGAACACTTCCACGCCCGTTCTCTCTTCACTTATTATAGACGTTAAGGGTGTCTGTGTTATTTTATTGTTTTGTAACCATGTTTGTTTGTTTTTTTATCAGCCTCCTTTTTCTCTTGTATTCATCAAGTTTCAGAATAAGTTTACGTATTTTATGCCATAAACACAAACGAAACATTAAGATAAACATTAATAAGTGCATTATGGGAAATACCATATGTCAAACTCTTGGTTACTATTTTACCAATGAATAGATTTTTTGTTTGTTTGTTTGTTTGGAAATTTCGCACAAAGCTACTCGAGGGCTATCTGTGCTAGCCGTCCCTAATTTAGCAGTGTAAGACTAGAGGGAAGGCAACTAGTCATCACCACCCACCGCCAACTGTGGGGCTACTCTTTACCAACGAATAGTGGGATTGACCGTCACATATACACCCCCACGGCTGGGAGGGCGAGCATGTTTAGCGCAACGGGGGCGCGACCCTCGGATTACGAGTCGCACGCCTTACGCGCTAGGCCATGCCGGGCCTCAATGAATAGTAGGTCGAACGCCCACACCACCTGGCCATTCCTACATTATAAGTTTTGTTGGACTAAGTTGTTAACGGATTTTCTTTTCGGTTATCACAAAATGAAGTCAGCTGTAAATTTGAATTGAACGTAAATTATATTCATAAATTTCATTTTCGCTAAAAATAATATTAACATTTTAATAACTGTGGTTCTGTTTTTCATACTTACCGAAGCAACCTTAAACTCTAAAGATGTGTTTTTCTTACAACAAAGCCACATCAGGTTATCTGTTGAGTCCACCGGGTAGATTTGAGAACCTTCTTTTGGTGTTGTAGGTCTGAGTGCTTTCTGCTGCACCAGCAGTAGAGTGTAGAAATGGTACATCATTATCGATTTATAACAAGTACATTAATTTTTACATTAAATGTTGCCATTGTAACGCCCTCACCGCTTAAAGAACGAGCTTCTTTGGTGTGACGGAGAGTCGAACCCGTGATTCTCAGATTACGAGTCGGGTGTCTTAACCACATGGCCAAACCGGGCTGTTTTACTAAAACGCTGCGACAAAATAAAACATGCAAACCGTTTTCTCAACTAAACATAAACAATCAATAATAAATACATATGCTGGCCATATGTATACACACATCATACAATCCATATATAAACTATTTATTAAAAAATAACCGCTTAGTATATTTTCCTTTTTAAATTAATATGTTATTCTAATTATAGTTTTGTTGTTATTATAATAAAAATACAATTTATTTTTGATATAACTTCATACTTTAACTTACTTTTTCATATCTATAAGTCTTTATATCTTCTCACAGTTCCTGGTGGCTGTACGCAACCAGTTTCTTTTGCTCCCTTGCTACAAGCTACTTTAAAAGGCGACAAACGTTAATTGAATGATTGATATTTTTTAATTAAGCACAAATTTACACAACTGGTTATCTTTGCTCTGCTCACAACGGATATCGAAGATTCTCAGTGTAACTATTTCTTGAACAGTGAAAGTTACGAAGCCGGTAAAAGAAGGAAATAAAAGGCATATAATACAGTATTATTCATATCCACAATAAAATCTTTTCGATATTTTGGATATTACTCCCAGTGACAAACGATATATATACGGACTTACAACATTAAAGATGTGGTTTCGATACCCGTCATAGACGGAACGCAGAGAACCAATTGTATAGCTTTATCTTAACTTTATAGACAGACAGAGGTTTGATTAAATATATATATTTGTTTCACTAGGATAACAAAAAAAGAAAAACTAGGAACAAGCCTAAAAGCTTGAATTGTTCCAAGGAAAGTTTCAAAGAAGAAGGTAAAATATCTCAATTTTTGTTTGTCTAATATTAAAAGTATTAGCAAATCTTTTAAAATTTATGAAATGTTTTCCTAAAATATTTATTTTATCATATACTACACCCAAGAACAAAACCGCCTCTTCCTCCCACTTACCAAATTTACACCAATTGCAAAACTTTAATACAAGCATCGAAAGTATGGAATTTAAAAAACCAACCTCAATTCAGTTACTTCTCTTCACCATAAAAACCACAAAAAGATTTCTCAAACAATTTCAATTCAAAATCGGAGAAAAGAAATGTACAAAGAAAATATTTCATATCAAAATACTTATTTCAACACATGAATTTCCACTTTCTAAAACTAAATTTCTTGTTCCTTTTCAAGCACTAAACAAAGTCAGGTGACTTAGTCAAAAACGAAACAGTTGGTTTATCTTTACAACAGCAAACTGAACCTGAGTTTCGTTTCAAACATTTAATTAATCAACCTACATGTCGCAATAGTGACGATAATTGTGTAATTTGTGCATATCGTGTACAACTACCAATATCATATCCACCAGGATGTAATAAATCAGAGTAGTCTCAAGTGATTTAATGGAGAACAATCGTTACAGTATACATTTCCATTTTGGCTGTTACATCTAAAACATTTAAAAAACCGGTGTAATAGTTTTAGGGGTAAAGCTCATTATCATCGGTTAACAATAATTTTCAATACTTGAAGAAGATGGAAAAATTCACGTTTAATTTAATCAAAAATTCAAAATATACTCGGAATATTCAGCTGATAAAAGCGACTAATCATGTAGTTGTAGTAAATAAATATCCTGAGCTCTTGACTACATGAGCCTAATATTTCAAGCCATAGTTATAGAGGACTATGAAAACAATTCTGGTGATTAGAAAATTGACACATATCTGTACACAGATACCTGGTACTTACCAAACCAAAGTTAGTTAAAAAAGGATCAAAACGTAGAAAGCAAACCATGATTATTAGAGGCCAAACCTTTATCCTATAGATGTACATCTCAACGAACATTCGAATTAAACATCACCTTCATGTGCTTCTATTGATTATACTAGGCTAAACACCAAAGTAGGAACTGTGTACTTCGTGTTGAGTTCCTACACTTCTAACATAAGTCTCGACATATCCTTACAAAGGATATCTCTGTTTCATGATTCATTAAATCTGTTTACTTTTTGTTATTTCCAATTGTTCCCAGATATCGTTGGCTCTAATACTTCATGGTTAAAACAATATTTTAAATTGTGTATTTTTCTCTTGTAATAGTCTGCTATGACCAAATTTTCAATATTTTTATGTCTTCTACATGCTTAATGTAAACGATATTTTAGATCACATTTTATTTCTCCATTACAGTTTCTTCCATGTATAAATTTAAGTATTTTCTATTAACCGTATGTTGCTTTTTTCATTACCTAAAATCTGCTTTATCTTTATTATCGATTAAAATATATTTGTTGATTTTCAGCACGTTAAACAAAACGATAATTAAACCTGAAAGATAAGGCACAAGAAACATTGCTTCTAATGCTTCAGTAAAGAAGCACTTTAGGCTAATATAACAATGAGTTGGTAAACAATAATCTATAAACACAATAAAGTGATTTAGTTTGGGGGAGAACGTGCAACACTTTTCGAAAGAGTATTGGTCTGTCGGGCCTGGCATGGCCTAGCGCGTTAAGGCGTGCGCTTTGTAACCTGAGGGTCGCGGGTTCGCGCCCGAGTCGCGCCAAACATGCTCGCCCTCCCAGCCGTGGGGCGTTATAATGTGACGGTCAATCCCACTATTCGTTGGTAAAAGAGTAGCCCAAGAGTTGGCGGTGGGTGGTGATGACTAGCTGCCTTCCCTCTAGTCTTACACTGCTAAATTAGGGACGGCTAGCACAGATAGCCCTCGAGTAGCTTTGTGCGAAATTCCAAAACAAAAAACAAACAAATCAGTAATTATATTATACGCCCCTTTTTTTATCTTTCAGCCGAATTAACATCATGTGCAATGTAATTGCTGCAAAGATGTCTCCGTAGACAAACAAGTTCTTCGTCGATTATCTCACATATTTATCCGGTGATTCTTGACAGGTTATCGCTTTGACGACCATTGGAATCCAAAGTATTTATTGACTTGAGGATGACCAGAATCCTCCGTCGAGGCGAAATTTTCTTCCAGCACTCTACCTTGACCGACGTCACTTATCTCTGTGAACCTTTTAATACTAACATAAATGTCAGGTGTTCCTCAAGTAAAAGCAAAACTAATCTCTTTTCTGTTTTTATTAAGAGCGTCCACCCTTCCACCTACCATTAGATACCACCGGATCCAGGCCAGAATTACAGGCCTCCTCACCCAGTTCATGAAAGTAGTAACCGCCTCGAATCCAGTGGCTAACCACATTCTAGCTAACGCCTGTTTATTTCACTTTGGAGTCCATCGCCCACCATCATCGATCGTCACTATATTTCTTCAAATCCAGCAAGCCTAACTTACAACTACATCTCTCAAGGAGAAGAACGCCGCGCATAGCCTCACCTATCACTAATACAACTTTATTTGTCCCACAGGTTAATAAATCACAGTTTGTTACCTCGTGAGCTATAACCACATAATCAAAGAACTCGCTACTTTACAACAGTCTTGGTCTTCTTCGTCTTCCTTGGAACACTTAGTTACCATTGCCGATTATCTGAACCTTCTTTCCTTTTACACGTTCCGTCCTGGTTCACAGCTCTTCTTATCGTTTATAATGTTAATAGACTTACTCCAACTCCAAGTAATACTGTATTTACCATATCCTGCTAGTATTATCATTACTATTTTAGTAGCACTTATCCTTAATTCAGCGAAGAGAAAGTGACATTTCTGAGCGTCTCTGTTCGTCCCGCAAGTCCCTTCGGAGATTCAGAGATCTAAAATTAAAACTCTGCCAAGATTAATTGAAATTATGTACCCATTATATCTACAGCCCTGATTTTTGGAATGAAGAATATTCTTCTTAATGATAACACGAAATCACTTTAACTGTGTTCTGATAGGTGTTGAATTTATTTCTAAATGTTTTTTTTTTATTTTACTTTTAACTGTTGAACCCGGATTATAGCGGCATGTTCATTTCAAACAGTTAGATCACTATTTAGTGGTAAAGTGTAGTCAAATAGTTGGCAATGAGTGGTATTGGCTAGCTACCTTCCTTCTAATTTATTATTTCAAAATTAAAAGCGACCACATTGAGGTAGTCCTTCAATAGGTTTGCGTGAACTAGATAAAATACGTGACAAACACTGATTTACTCACGAACTGTTCAGAAAGTAAAAACGCACCTTTCTTTTCTCCGTACAATATAGAAAACTTTACCTTACACTAAGTAATTACAGCAAACTATAATACAAATCACTCTGTTCTGCGACTAGTTGAATCTACATCTGTACTGACTGACAACTCCAGAAGCACCCAGACGTTTACTTTCTCTGTGTTTTTTTTTTAATTTTTAATCATTTATAACCACGACTGATCTTATCCTTAAAACAAATGTGATCAATATATGGACTGATTACTTATCTTCTTTAAAACCTTAAAATGTGAAACATCTAAACAACTTTACAAAACTTTTATTGTTATAATGAGTTCAGATTTAAAATCTTAAGTAAGCACGTGAGAAAAAGTGTTTATGTAACCTAAGACTCGTTTTGTGTGTCGGTTTATTTTAAAATAAACAAGGCTTAACTATAACAGCTTGAAAGAATAGTAGATAAATATAACCAAATTAATTAAAAGATAAAACAACGACATAATGTAGGTGTTTTAAAAGTTTATCAATTTAATTTTTCTTTACAAATTTGTCAATTATATTAATTGGTGGTTATATATTTTTACCTTATGGGTTTATATTTATCTTTGCATCACAGTTTATAGTGCTTGTCGTTAAAGCCATGTTTTTTTAACAAAGTTTACATCTCATACTATAATGGAACTTTTGCTTTAATGATACTGGAAAAACGATTTTATTACGCGATGTGTTACCGCCATCTTCGCGAAATTCTAATTATGTTGCAAGTTGATTCTCAATAGGAGTGACGATTTTCCAGTTTCACTTCTGTTTCCTCTCCTGGAGAATTTTATTTTTCTCCATTCTCAGGCTGAAGATATGACGTAATAAATATATCACACGCAGATCTAATGCACTGGCGCGATACATATAATTATAATAGTGTATGTTTTCTTATAGCAAAGCCACGTCGGGCTATCTGTTGAGCCCACCGAGGGGAATCGAACCCCTGATTCAAGTGTTGTAAATCCATAGACATACCACTGTACTAGTTAGCGGGGGGGGCAAAATATAATAGTACTGTCTGTTATTTGTTCACGTAAATACTTCTGGGTTTGAATGGATCTTCAGCAAAAATTGATATGGAGGTTCATTAGGTCCTTGAGGAAATACACAGAAATTGTCAATTTTGTATTTTGCGGGTTTTTTCTCCACTACTTAGCACCTGTTGATGGATCTTCACCAAATTTGGCACAAAGGTTTGTTGCGTCCATGAGTAGATACATTCAAATTTATGGTTTCATAGTTTGATTTCTGCTATTATTTAAGGTTTTAAGGTTGCTGTTTATCATAAAGATGTGCCCTTATATCTCATGGTACACATTGTATCATAACTATTAGAGTATTGAACACTGTAACATTATCAAGTCTTATAATATTGAAGCCCCACAGTGGCACAGTGGAATGTCTGCGGACTTGCTCACTAAAAACCGGGTTTCGATACCCGTGATGGGTAGAGCACAATTAGCTCATTGTGTAGCTTTGTGCTTAATTCTAAACAAACAAACGAAAAATATAATATTGAATATTGTAGTATTATCAAGTATGAGAATATTGAAGCATCACCAGGTATTACAGTATTGAATATTCCTGCTGTAATCGTGACTAATAACACGATTGTTAATATTAACATTATAAAATAACACTATTAATGTAAAATGAAGATGTTGCTTTTGTTTATGGTAGTTGTAAATAGTTTTCATTCAGATGTTTCAGTTTTTATGGCATGGAAATCAGAAGGACGACATTTAAAATAAAGATGTTACAATAAGTACCACTGGTGTTTGTTTTTGTGGCAAAGAGAAATATGCTGTTTAAAATAGATAAGTTATATTAGTGTGTTTGTGTGTTAAGCAGTTTATGACGCCCCTACGGCTGGGAGAGCGAGCACGTTTGGCGCGACTCGGGCGCGAACCCACGACCCTCAGATTACGAAGCGCATGCCTTAACGCGCTAGGCCATGCCAGACCCGTGTTAAACAGAATGATGTCGTTTAAAATAAAACTACATAATTGATTCATTTTTTATCGTTTTCAATATTCAGTATTCACTACTGTCTTGTAAATACTTTCCGTTGAATTTTCCTCTCGTTTTTTGTTTTTTGTTTGCACTTCTTCGTAAAATCGTACACTTGAACTTCTGTAATCGAATGTTAAGCTTGATCGTCACATGGTAACATTCCCACAGCTGAAAAGGCGAGTATGTTCAGTGATAACATTTTAACTTGCTACTCGCGGATTACGGATTACTAATTTTATGTAATGTGACACATCCTTGGATTCACAAATTTTAAAAGTAAAACGAGGGTTTTACAGGTTGGGATTTACATATTAATCAAAACTATTCGCCGTAAACTACAAAACGAAATTTTACTATTCGGCTTAACAAACAAACACTATCAGAACACTACGCCATTATCTTATATTTGTCAGTAAATTAACAATATTTCATATTTTCCTCTAATATTATGAAACTGAACTAACAATATTAACAATTTTCTATTTATTAACCAGTTTCTCTGTATCACAAATAGCATTTTTACACAACGTGCACTTATAAATTTTGATCAAACTTCATACCTTAACCACTGAAATGCGAATGTTTAAAGGAAAACGTGAATGTAATTGATACTTGAAAAAAAATACATCATTTATTACGAACACAGTTTCGTTAGTCAAGGCGTCGACAATCCTCGATGGTCGATAACATGAACGTAATAAATGATTTATTTTTCAATCGTATAGCTCTTCTGTTTTGTTTCAGTTAAAAGGTAGATGTATTAACATATTTATTTGATATTTTGATTACAGCTTTATTTTTCCCAATAGTCATAATGGTAATTTTTAGCAAATTCACTTGTATGTATGTCTCATGAAATATACTATTATAAGTAAAATTCAATGAAATAACTTTAATTACACACAATCAACCAACATTTGTAGTTTGCTGAAATCACTGGTAAGCTGCAAAATAGTAAGTGGTCAAGAAGTCTGCTTATTCCTTGTGGATATGTGACATTAAATATCGCCTGAAAATTACATTAAAAAACATATCATCAAAATTATTAACAAATTAGGAATTATTGGGCGGAGAATACTGAGATATTACCAGTTTATTGTACTTTGTTTATGATACACCACGCACTGTGAATAATAAAATATAATGTTAGACCTGTTCCCTGTAATTTGATTAAATTGTAGATGCAGGTCGATTTTCTTCTGATTTCCAGGCAGCAATAATCACTCTGTTCTTTTTTATCCATGCTACTATATTATCTTAATTGGAGCCTGACTGGGATTATTTGGACTTCATATATTACTGCTTCATTTCTTTCACGACTATTGTTCTTGGAGATTACATACATGTAGAGGGTACAGACCACATATTTAAGCCGCTGTACAAAGTCTGTGATATATGTATGTACTTTTGTAACACGTTTAACTCCTATAACACTTATTTTTATTTATTGAGAAACACGACCTTCATCCTGTGACAATTGTCACTTTTTTTATGTTATACTTTCAAGAGTTTATTTTCACTAAAATGTTAGAAAAAATTATTTGTGGAATGTACAAACAAATAATTTATTCTTGTATAGAAGTTGTAGTTTGGTAAAGTTTATTTCATAGTCCAAACGAGTGTTTAGTGTAAAACTTTTGTTTTTGTCCAATTGTTCGTAAAGTTATAAGAGCGCTTACTTCACCACATTCATGACAGATTATACTCGGTTCTGAATCGCTTGTTTTATTTACGCTACACAATTGCTTCAGTAAATAACTTATTAATACGAGTCTTAAAATTTCTTCAAATCGGTAAAATAATTAATGAAAGAAATTTTTGGAAGTTTTGCAAGTCATGAATTCTCAGACAATGACGTAGAAAACTCAGAACAATTTCAGAGCTGCAGTCATTATACTTACTATGTAGTTTTATAATACTTGTTGACGTTTCTGAGTCTACTGAGTGTTGATTCTATGAAATGTTCTAAGCGTGTTTTACAATGTTTGGTAAACTATCCTTGCAATGTTCCAGTAATTGTGTACTTGTGCTTACTAATATTTCATGTTTCCCATGTTGTATGCAATGTAGAGTTATGCAGTATTACTTTTGTATAATATATTTCTCTTTACTTTTGTATCTTCTTCCAGGTTTGTACAAAAGTTATTTGGACATTTATATTTATTAGAATTGAAAAACCAAACAAACAGATACATTATTTAATTACGATTTTAAATATCCGTCCGAAACTGCTAAACTCTATTCATTTGCACTCACTCATATGAGCGGTTAACAATAGAGTATTTCATTTTCCACTCACTACTATTATCCGATATTAATGCACTTTAATGTTAACTGGAATCCCAAATCGTAATGTTTAAGATCGAACAAAGGCTTAAGGATACATTCATTTTGAGGAACATGTATTTAAATGTAAAACCCATCATTCATAAACTAAAACCAATGAATAATATTTACCAAAGATGACATAAGTAAAAATATCACTACATGGTAATAACCCCATTTGGAATACCAAAAGAAATCTAAAATTCTAGTCAAACCCTAATACATATTTTATTCAGATATTATTTAGGTTTCGCGTATTCGATATATAACCAAAGCTTTCCTCGAAAATGTCTGGAAAGAGTGAATTGTTTTGTTTTACCTTGTTGTATTTAATTATCTTTAATTCTGTGCAGAACGTAAAACCCTTTCATTTTTGCCCACCAGTGGTACAGCAGCATGTCTGCGGACTCACACCTGTGAAAAACCGGGTTTCGGTATCCGTTGTAAGCAGAGCACAGGTAGCCTATTGTGTAGTTTTTGCTTAATTCTAAACAAACTAAAGACCTTTCAGTATTAAAATACACCTTGCTATGGTTTGATAATGTAGCTACATATCTTTACTGGTAGTTTTGTCTTCTCTGATACATGAATGAATTATAAAATATTGTATGGAAAACATTATTTTATTTAATATCTACAAACAACTTACAGAAATAAACCAACACAGCGCACTGAAATACATGCTAATAAACATTCAAGCTGCTCAGTAATGACAAAGTATTCTTAGAAAATAATCAGGAAGCAGCAGTTACTCAGTATGTCTGAACGTGACTGGAAATTACATGAGGATTTAAAGATCGCAGGAGACTTTCTAATAACTCATTCGTCATTTATCCCTATCTTTATTTGTTCTTGGCTGAAAGGGCGAGCAACTTTGGTGTGACGAAATTCAAACCCGTGACCATCATATTACATACAACTCGAGCACCCTAAGTTCATGCTGAACTTTTCTAGGTATTATGCAAGCGGTGAACTGAAGTGTTACTTCAACAGAAGTAACAACATTATCTCGAATTATAACCCAAGAATAATGCATTACCAACTTCAACAAACTCGTCATTTTATTTTAGTTTATATTTTACAGAAAAAAATAAAGGGGTTAAGTGTGTTATACCAAAACGATTTTAAATATGCAGATCAGAAAATCACCTAACAGTCAAATTCAATGTAAATTAGAGGTGGGACAGCATGTTAAGGATTACATTTTGACATTGTTTAACTTTACGTAGATAGTGTATTGTTATCAATAACTAATTACTTTCCGAAAGAATATATACAGTGTTGCTTTCCAACGTAAAATGTTACACTCTTAACATACAGGTGTTTTTTCACATTAAAAACCCAGAACAACTGCTAGATAAACGAGTTTGAAAAAATTGCTACATTAATTTTGAACTAGTTTAAAAAATTTAGAATATTAAAAAATGATAAGTCTCCTTAGCCAGATCACATTTCTCGAATGGTTTTGAAGGAGTATAAATATTGGATATGTGAGCCATTTCCAACGAGTTCCTGTCAGTTCTTAAGTAGTTGGTAGAAACCAGAGGATTGGAAGTTAGCTAAGGTAAATAGTCTTTTAAAGAGAGGTAATACAACTTGTCTCAGTAAATGTAGACCCATTAGTCTTTTATAGATTGTGGGAAAATATTAGTAAATTATATTAAAACACGCTTTGCAAAGCCGTTTAAGAAAGTTTAGAATTGCATTGTATAGAACCCATGGTTCCACTGAGGAAACTCTTACGTTACAAATCTTTTGATATTCCTTGAAAAGGTTACTGCTTATATAGATCAGAGTAAGGGTGTAGATTAGGTTTATATGGATTTGTCAGAAAGCATTTGTAAAGTTCCACATAAATGGCTGTGAAGAAACGTATCTCTGTTGGTGTAAGAGATAAGTAACTGGATAGAAGAGTGACAGAATGGAAGAGTTAGGTTGTTACAGATGGAGATTATTGAAACCAGACTAATATTGTAACTAGGGTACCTCGGGGATGGGCCTTAGGACCATTGCTTCTTTTGATTTTCATTAATGGTCAGTAAATTACTTAAATTTACTGAAGATGTCAAGTTCTATGGTGCTGCTGGCTGTGAAGAGAATGCTGCTGCTTGACAAAAGGATTTATATCACTTAGTGAGTTGAGACAATAAATGATAGATGCTTTTTCATTGTGAAAAATGAAACATATTCCATGTGGGTTATAATAATTTGAGTTATAAGTACAATTTGGATGGGAATGATTTTATCAGTGTCGTGTAAGAAAAGGATCGTAGTTTAAAGATTGATCAGTCTCTGAAGCAATCTAAGAAGTTGAATGTTACTAGTGATAGGACAAATAATATTTTAAATTTTATCTACAGAAATATTGAATACAAGTCTAAAGAGGTTATGATGTTATTGAATCTGTCACAAGTTAGGGCGGATTTGGAGTATTGTGTTCAGTCTTGGACTCCTTACCTTCAGAAAGACATTATATTGTTTTAAAGGGTTCACAGATGGTTTACTAGAACAGTGCCTGGGATGGAGGGGTTCTCATACAAGGACTGAACTTTTTCAAACTGTGTTTTTTTTTTTTATAAAATAGGAGTTATGGGAGATCTGATTGAGGTGTTTAAGTTCTTAAAGGTAATTGATACTATTAATGCATTATCTTTTACCATATTTAATAGTGAGAACAGTAGGATTAGGATAGACAAGTATAACTTTTAGCAAAGTAAGAGTCATCTTCTGCTAAGACAGTTTCAGTTTTCTAAAAGTTAGATTGATCTTTGAAATGAATTACCTTCAGATGTTGTAGAAACAGAAAATGTGAGGTTAAGAAAATTGCTTTATAAGTACGTGAATAATAAAGGCTGGCTGTAATTTTTAAAAATTGTTTTAGTTTAGTGTATAGGATGGAACAGCTGAGATGGACAAATAGATTAGGTATTGTCTCAAAATATTATGTTAATAGACTTGTCATTTTGTGTATGATACCTCCTTTCAACCTGAGTCTGACACTCATTTAACGGCGTGTTGCGCAAAAGCTGGGACAACTAGTTACACCTATTATATTTTTAATAACTATTACACAACGTTACAAGTTGCATAGAAAAAGTTAAAAAGATAATTGAAATTAGGTCGTACAAAAGTGTTTCTAATGATCAACAGTAACCTATAATTTATAATTTTTACTAAAAGTTAAGTAAAACGTTCCTATATACAATGTTCTTTGTAATTACGAAAGTTACTTATGGGGATTTATTTCTTATAATGTATTCAGTCTTTATTTTTTTCTGGGATTATTTTGTTTCAGACACTGGTTTACTTTTAAAGTACTACCAACCACGTAAGGCGTGTTGCTAAATATTTATCAATTCAAATCCTCTCTCACTGGCCATAACGCGCATACGTTTTTCGTGAATGAAACTTAAATATTGAGGTTTCTAAAATAACAAGCCCCCCGCTAGTACAGCGGTATGTCTCCGGATTTACAACGCTAAAATCAGGGTGCGATTCCCTCGGTGAGCTGAGCAGATAGCTCGATGTGGCTTTGCTATAAGAAAAACACACACTCTAAAATAATAACATGGACCTATAAAAATACAAATAATACGACGTATCTTTCCTTCGCTTTCTTCAGATAGATTGGGCTAGATGATAAACAAGTTCGCTTTCGTCCGGTGTTATTTTGAACAACGAAAATGGAATTAAAGACGAGAAGAACATAGAATTAAATCTCTTTCTCAATTGATTAATCTATAGATATTCTGCGAGTGTGATTCCGTTTATTTACAAATAAAATTTTGAATAGTACATATACAACAATAAATAATACAATTTAAGTTTATTTTACTTCAGTCGTTTTTACAAAATTAATCTTTAAGTCGTCGCATATGTATCTATACATACAAAGATATTATGATGATAGATGAAATTGCAATTGGAAGACTCAAATAGCGAGTCAATAACGATAGTTAATTTGTCTTTTTGTTTATATAGTGGCAGGATAATCAGTAACATTTTGTTGTTTTTACTATTAAATCCTTCACTTCTTTGACGTCTTTCCTTTTAACACTAATTCCGTCTACCTCTAAAATTTCGTCACCTGCCTCAACAATCCCACCAAGCAAAATCGATGTTTCTCCGTCTATAATATCGGATTACAAACACTCCTGAAACCATCGAGACAATATATACATTAATAGTGAAATCCTTGTAGTTATTTTTCATTGTTTCGTGTCCTGTCTATCCAACTAAAATTCATCCAATAATATCTAACTTGTTTTGTTCGATGATTTTTGTGAGCATAAATGCGAATAAGAAATAGCTTGAAATAAAACATTATCCATACACAAAAAATAAAATCCTTGAAAATTTAGGTTACGTTGGCCTATTAAAATTTTTTTTCCATCAAATTATCTTATTATCCTTGTTGATTCAACAGTTACGAATGGTAAAACTACTGTTTTTTCCAAACACTCTAATATTTTCTTTAAGTAAGAATTTTCCAAACTGACAATTCAATGTTTTAAAAAATGAATCATAACAATGACATTGAATTTTATTCAACTATTTTTAGGGTAAAAATGATAACAACGTATTATGGGTTTTTTTCTTTTATCAATACCTGATTATTTCTTAAAGCAACATGAAATCAATGAGAGACATGCAGGACAGTGAGTTACAATTATGTAGGCGTAATTATCTCACTTGTTTTATGGAGCTTTGTTATATAAGTGTTTGTAATATAACGTGATCTGGAGCAGATGGGTCATTACTGACTATGTTCAAATTCACATCCTTATTCCTTGACTTATCTCTCAAATTACAGATTTATTTTCTCGGCTGTTAACTGTTGAAGAGAGACAACATACAAGGTTATATCGAATAATATGTTTTCCCTGTTGAAAGTGTTAGGTGGACAGAGATTGAAATTAGAACTTAAGAAAAAGGACAGTGGACCTGCGTATATTTTAGTTCATGACTTAGTGCCATAAAAAGATGCTTCATTCTTTGAACCTGTGGGTACGCTTTAAGAATGAAAGTCAAGTCACACTTACTGGGCCAGAAAATAACATTCCAAGAGTTTGTTTGTTTGGAATAAAGCACAAAGTTACTCAATGTGTCATTTGTTTTCTGCCCATCAGGAGTATAGAAACCCGATTTGAAGCGATTTCAGTCCGCATAAAATACCGCTGTGGTCTTTGGTGGTTCAAGAGTTGGTGGTGAGTGTTATTTAGTAGCTAATTTCCATCAACGTTAACAGATCAAAATTTGGAACGGCTTTGCCCAGGTATCACATGTGTGGCTTTGAGTAAAAATGTGCTAAAACATAAATTAATTAATCTGTAACGATAATTCGGTGAAAATTTGTGTTTGCACGTTTCTAATCTTAACAAGGGCTATCTGTGATATGGCCACCATAGCTACTGTATATACTTTATTTGTTAACCTTCTTTCTTTAGCTCAGAGGGTAGAACTAATAAAGGGGACTGTATAACTGTTTTCATACAGTCGTTTCAGTTACAATGTAAAACATTTGATTTGTGTATGATTTAAAACTAATTAATTATTCAGGCAATTTTTCTTCCCCTGAAATAAAATAAAAAATTCTGATTTCCACAATATTAAATAGCGTCTAAACTGGTTTTGTCTTGATATCTAGTAAGGAATCTGACAGACTAAATAATTAATTTCAAGTTAATCTTCCTCTCAACATTTAGTCTCATAAGTAGCTCTTTTCTATCATTAGTGCCTCGAGAAAGACCATGTTAATAATACTGAGGCCACTTTGTGGATCAGATAATGACTGCTGTATAAAGAACCCTTTAATTATTAACTTGGCCACTAACAAATTATAGTCATTTTATCAGGTAAAATACAGCTAAATAGTCAGTATGACTATCACTTGTATGAAAAAAATATACAAAAGGTAAACAACGTTCTCTGCAAAGCCACTTATTCCGAAAGCTTTAGTGCTTAACCTTTGTCTAAAATGTTCACCATGAGAAATGGTGATATAGATATATAGATATAGAAGTATAGTCATAAATGTATATTTCTAAGTAGCGAAAAGCCAGTCAGATCATGTCCTGACCATCTTTCACAGTTACAATTTATGTATTACAACTTGTTTCTTGTAATGTAATACATTACGTTCAGTATATGCTGTATGAAAATTTGGTATCCTACTTAAATCATTGGTGATTGCTGTATAAAGAACCCTTATAATTATTAACTTGGCCACTAACAAATTATTGTCATTTCATCAGGTAAAATACAACTAAAGTTTAGGCTTGCGACTCGTAATCTGAGGGTCGCGGGTTCGCATTCCCGTCGCGCCAAACATGCTTGCCCTTTCAGGAGTGGGTGCGTTATAATGTGACGGTCAATCCCACTATTCGTTGGTAAAAGAGTAGTCCAAGAGTTGGCGGTGGGTGTTGATGACTACCTGCCTTCCCTCTAGTCTTACACTGCGAAATTAGGGACGGCTAGCACAGATAGCTCTTGAGTAGCTTTGTGCGAAAATTCAAAACAAACAAACTTAAATCATAAACACCTGGTACTTACGAGTCGTTACGAACAAAGTCCGTCTGGTTGTCAGTATTTCCTTTTGTTTTTCTGAAGCACGTGGAATTCTCAGCCTTTTAATAAAATTATGTGATTTTCTTGACCTGCACAGATTTTGTTGTATTTCTTCTTTAGCAGGAAAATAAACATGTTCTCTGCTAGATATTTCTTGTATAGCGTTCTTGGCATATCTTCTAAAGGCCTGGAGCCGTTTCTTCAGTGACTTTTTTATGAGATCGATTCTTTGTACAGGTCATTGTAATAAAAGCAATAATTACAAATCACGAATTTGTCATTGTGTATTTACACAAAAGTGAATCTTTAAAAAGAAGATATATATATATTTATTCAAAAATAAACAGCTAAAAGCAGCAATATATAATATACATGAAATGTTACACATTATTCTCAAGCCGTTTGAGTCCAGTTTCATTTAGAAAATATTTTAAAATGTCTTCATAGTTTTAAAATATTTACTGAACGCTTCGTTAGATTTAGCAACGTTTTAAACGGTTGGTTTGTTTTGAATTTTGCGCAATGCTGCATGTGGGCTGTCTGCATTAACCGTTCTTTATTTAGCAATTTTAGACTAGAAAGAAAGCATCTAGTCAACACCACCCATGAACAATTGGGTACACTTTATCAACAAATAATGAGATTATTCGCATTTTATAACATTCCTCCATGGCAAAAAGGGTGAGTGTATTTGGTGTGACAATAGTTCGAATCTACGTCCCGCAGACTACGAGCAGTGTGCCCTAACAACCACTAAATCTAAGAGTCAGGATTTACTTCAAAATACATAAGTTTGAGTTATAAAAACCTCTGGAGGAACTGGCTGGTCTTGTACGCCACAGATGATGTTATTTTTTTTTACCTTTAATAGATGATTTACTGATTGCACTAGGAAGAGATGAAACGCTAGATTTTATGTTTTTCGTTACATCATGATGATTTGTTCCCACTTGCTTGGTTTTGTCTGATAATGTTTCAGTTAAAGTGTTTTCTTTAATAACGTGGTTCTAGGAAGCTTCTAACTAATATGTTTTATTCCATGTTATACACACACAAATATATTTATATATACGTATATAAGAGGTGAAGTGAACAATTACATTTTGGTTTAGCCCAAAGATCATAGATGGGGTTTTTATTGAAGTTCAGAGCCTACTATACTAACTCTAGCCTTCTGCCGACATCCCATTTTGTGCCAAAATATTTTCATGAAATCACTAGTCTCTTTAATATCTTGAGCAGTGACATTAATAAACACCTTTTTATCTAACCCTAAATAACTCGTGCTAAAGAAATGAAACAACACACTCACACACACACACACACACACATATATATGAAGAAAAACATAAAATATTATGGATAAAAGTTGTCATTGTTGGCTTAATAATGAAGTATTAGAGCCTATGATATTTGTGAATCATTAAAAAATACGAGTAAACAAATACAATAAATTTTGGAACAGATGATGAAGATCCAGCGTATTTCCTTGTCAGAATATGTTGAGACCTCTATAAATTTTTGTTTCATCTGTGATAGACTTATTAAACATGTTGAGGGAATGTTAACAAATGTTAGAAGTGTAAGAACTCAACATGATATTTACATTCCCTCATTTTGTCTTTAGCCTCAGATAATCATTAGAAACACGTGAATGTGATTCTCAGTTTGAATGTTCCTTGGTATGTACGTATTTTAAAAGATTGAAGTAAATTATTTGTCTGATGATTTTTACTTTTTTCAATCCAACTTTACTTGACAGTAATGCTGTAAACCGGTAATCAACTACATCTGCGGAACTGACTTACTGTAATGTGACATTCGATTTTGATCTATTTGTTCTGTATGTTGTCTATTTCACTAGACAGGTTATTTCGTAATCCATCAGAAGTTGAGGAAGCTCATGCTTAATTAAAATATAGTTAAGTGATTTAGTTTCAACTCTTCTGAAGAAACACATCTGCTAGATTGCGACGATATCCTGAACTAGATTTTCCTTTCGTCTTTAATATTTTTGGCCAATAAGGAACATATTTTGCACTCTATATTTTGACCCTTTTTAACTATCTTCGGTTTGGGAAAAGCCTTGTTACATCTACCGAATATAAGATATGAGTTAGTTTTCTACTGCTTGGGATTTTCTGATGGTCATACATAACTGTGGCTTGAAATATTAGACGCATTTGGTCTTAATCTGCTCTAATAAGAAAAGTGTTCAGGATGTGTGTTTACCAACTCCACAAGATTAAGTGATTGGTGGTTTTTATCAGATGAATATTCCGAGTATATATTAGGTTTTCGAGCACGAGATTACGTTTTAGAAAGTGAAAGTTTTTGCGTTGAAAGTAGTGTATTTATATGAAATGTTTTCTTTCTACATTTATTTTCTCCATTTTTGAATGGAAATTGCTTAAGAAACATTTCTGTGGTTATTTTGGCGAAGAGAAGTAAATGACATTTTAATTTATACTTTCAATGTTTCCACTGAAGATCTACAACTGTGTTAATTTGGGAACTGGGAGGAAGACGAAGTTTTGTCCTCGGGTCTACAAATGAAATAAACATTCTAGAAAGATTTTCCCTGGAACTTTAAAGATTTTACAACTAGTTTTAATAAGAAGCAAAGGAAAATAGAGATATTTTACATTTTTCTTTGAGATTTTATTGACATTTTAAGGCTTTCAGGTTGGTTCGAAGTTACTGGTTTTGTGGTATTCTAATGAAACAAATATATATACAAATGCAACCAAAACTCTGTTTTATTGATTATTTGTAGTTAAGCCAAAGCTACACAAACGGTTATCCGCGCCTTACCTATCAGGGGTATCGAAATTTGGTTGTAAGTTCGCAGATATGCCATTTCTTTATTAATGTATTTTACTGGTTTCGTAATTTCAAAAGTCACTGTTCAGGAAATAGTCTTACTGAGAATCTTTAACAGGAAAATATTCAAATACTGCTTTCCAACTGCATATAAATATCTTAAAATACACTCTTGCTCAAAAAGGTTGTAACATGTTCGAAAATGTGATTTTTGGTTATTTATATAATTTTAAAACCAAATTCACTTTGTGTATTGTCCTTAAACTTTCAAGTTTTATTTATCTACTACCATGCATTACTGGAGTTCATTTTGAGTCGGTTTAATCCCTTGAACATGGGAGTGTTCTGAAAATTGTCCCAAATGCAGTTTCTGGGGTGAGGTATAAATGCCAGGGATCTTGGTGTTACTTCTGTACCCAACCTGTTGGCGACGCATTTTCAACTCTGTAAATATTTTATAAATTACGCTAAGTCCTACTAACGTAGGTTTGAGAAATCAGATGGTGGCCTACAACAACGCTGGGTTGAAACAAGACGATATTGCAGGACGACTTGGTGTATCCAGGCAGACCGTCAACAGAGTTCTTAGAAGAAGAGCTGTAACAGAAAGTGTGAGTCCTAGCAGACGTACCACTGCAGCACGCGATGATTGCCGGATCATCCTCAACATTGCTCGTACATTGAAACTGTACGATGTCCTCCAGGTCTATTGCCTCTGCGTTACGTGCGCAACAACTGATCTGGATTTCATGCCAGACGCTTAATCGACGGCTAGTGCAAGTTAGATACAGAACAAGACGGATGGTCAAGAAATCTAAACTGACAGTTAGACATCGCAACAACAGACTGCAGTGGGCTCAGCGACACCGTAATCTGACGATCGCACACTGGAATTATGTAGTTTTTGCTGAAGGATCCAATTTTCTTCCTTACCCAACTGATGGACGGATACGAGTGCGCATGCTTCCTGGAAAACAGCTGAATGATGAAAATGTTCAACCCAACGTTGCATGAGGCGGAGGTTCAGTGTAGGTCTGGGGTGTATTCTGTTGTACAACTATCAGCCAGTTGATCATTCTGGTTCAAAACGTCACTGGTGCTGTGTATCAGGATATCCTGGATCACCACTTCCTGCCAGGGTATTTTCCAGGACAATGCACAGGCTCATACTGCTCGCAATGTACAAAAAATCCTTGCAACAACGTGGTGTGTTGGTCCTTAAGCAACCACCCGTTAGCCCAGATACCAACCCAATGAAGCATCTCTGGGAGGATCTTGGCCGAACAGTCAGGAAGACGAACAAACCCCTACAACCCTACAGCAGTTACGCCAAGCACTGACTGAAGAGTGCAACAGAATTCCAAATCAAAGACTCGTAACGTTAATTGAGAGTATGCTACGCCACCTAGCGGACATTATTGCAGCAGGTGGGGGTCACACACGTTACTGAGTTACATACGAGGGCTGTTCAAAATACGCGGACTGGCGTCATAAAACAAAATGTACTTTATTTAGAAGTTACTGGTCTGGGACTCCTTCAAAGTACTCTCCTCCCCAACGCACACACTTATCCCAACGGTGTTTCTACTTGTTGAAACAGTCCTGGTACGCTTCTTTTGTAATGTCCTCCAGCTCCTTCGTCGCATTTGCCTTAATCTCGGGAATCGTCTCAAATCTTCTTCCTTTCAAGGGTCTTTTGAGTTTGGGGAACAAGAAAAAATCGTAAGGAGCAAGGTCAGGTGAGTAGGGGGTGGGGAAGAACAGTGATCGAGTGTTTGGCCACAAACTCACGAGTTCTGAGGGCTGAATTTCGCAGCAACGCGGTGCATCTTCAATTTTTCGGTCAAAATCTCGTAACAAAATCCAACTGATATCCCACACTCTTCAGCAAGCTCCCTGACAGTCAGACGTTGACTTGCCCGCATAAGGGTGTTGATTTTGTCGACGTGTGGGTCGTCAGTTGACGTGGAAGGACGTCCAGGACACTCATCATCTTCAATGGACTGTCGACCATCCTTAAAACGTTCATGTTACTTGAAACATGCCGTACGCTTCATAGCAACATCACCGTGTTAAGCATAGCAAAAGTTTCAGTCGCAGATTTTCCAAGTTTAACACAAAATTTCACAGCAAGTCGTTGCTCCTTCAGGTCATTCATTCTGAAATCCGCCAAACGAAAAAATCGCACTTCACTTAAAACCGCGTAGCTAATACACAAATGAAGATATCTGAAATTGGGAAATGGCGTCGTAATCAGATGATCTGTGCGAATCTAGCGACACCAAGCGGATTCCCCTGAAACCAACTGGAGCCGCACAATTCAAACAGTCCGCGTATTTTTTGAACAGCACTCGTATTCTGATGTGAATGTAATTGTTGCACGTTTACTGAAAGTTTTAGTTGTGGTTTGTTTATCTTTGTTTCAATGTCTTATATAAATTATTCCTTTTCTGTCATTGCAAAAGTTCATGAAGGAAGGAAGAATGGTTAAATCAGGTGTGTACATTACAACTGTGTGTATTGTTTTTAGTAATAGGAAATGTTGGATGGAAGGAAAACCAAACAGTCAGAGAAAGACGTGGACGATAAGTAGGTTATCAGCTATAGATGATTACTCCAAAGAGGGGGACAATAATCAATGTTGTGAATAGGGAGGAAAAAGATTATATTACTCAAGGATGGAGGATGTAACTGACAAAGCAGAAAATTTAATATAGAGAATTAGCTGAAGCGTTGTGAGTTCATAAAATAATTTAAAGAAAAAAAAGCCGTGAAGTAATTTTGTCAGGGATATTGTGCAAAACTAACTGTAAGATGAAGTTATAAATAGGTCATTAGGGCTAAGTGCTAGGCTGAAATCTGTACGTAAGGATGAACACATTGACTAGATGTTTACATTTCAATAGGATAGGAGCTGACTTTTTTCAAAGGCTACTTACTCGGCTTTAATAGAATATTTAAAATGATCTAGATAGTAATGAGGACCAGGAGAAATTAAATTGAAAGAAACTAAAAGCAAGAGACATGTTTATTATAGGAAATAGGAATTATAATTACTAATAAGCTTAACTGTTATTGTTATAATACTCGAAATATAAAACAAATAAAATAGATGACTTTATGCCACTGGTAGGAATAGAGGATTTTGATATAATTGGAATAACTGAAACATGGTTAAACGTAAATGTTTTGATATAGAATTTTTCTAAAATAGAGAGTTTTGGCTATTTAAAGTGAATAAAATATTAAAGCGAGAAGAGAAGAATGGATTTGTATGTAAAGTATGGGTTACATTCTGGTCAAATTAAAGATATTAGTTTGGAGATAAAATCCATTTGGGTCGTTATTGGATATAAATGGAAAGGCCTTTTAGTGGGAATTTCTTAAAACCACAATAGTACTGATGAAATTAGTGAGAATCTATATAATCAGATTAAGATTTCAGCTCTTAATGAAATCATGATGGAACATATATATTGGGTAATATTAAAGTCAAACCATGAGGGAGAAATGCTTTTTCAAACTGTTGAGCTTCGTAGGCAATTCCTCAATGAACCTATTAAAACAATGCTATATAAAATATATTCCTAATTTCAAATACAGAAATGATTATAAAATTGTAGAACATCTGGATGGATATGATAAGTGCTCTATTAGGTGCAATGTTTTGTTGCAAATAGAGATAAATAACAACGATATTTGAGTCATAATTTAAAATAAAAATTGAAAGGATGTAACAAGAATAATCTGTTCTGAATTGGTCATCTGAGTTATTTGGTGAAACTGATCAGACCTGTAAACTTTTTAAAGGTAAGTTCTTCAGTATTCAATGAAAAGGGTAGCTGAAAGGAAACAATAAACAGGTTGGTTCACACAGAGTTTAAGATATAAGATTTATTAAAATCATCATAAATTTAAGAAATTTGAATTGACTGGTATGACACCAGATTTAGGCCTGGCATGGCCTAGCGCGTTAAGGCGTGCACTTCGTAATCTGAGGGTCGCGGGTTCGCGCCCGAGTCGCGCCAAACATGCTCGCCCTCCCAGCCGTGGGGGCGTTATATGTGACGGTCAATCCCACTATTCGTTGGTAAAAGAGTAGCCCAAGAGTAGGCGGTGGGTGGTGATGACTAACTGCCTTCCCTCTGGTCTTACACTGCTAAATTAGGGACGGCTAGCACAGATAGCCCTCGAGTAACTTTGTGCGAAATTACAAAACAAACAAACAAGACACCAGATTCATAAGATCAAAAACTTGGTGAAACAATAAATCAAAATATCAAAAGGGATATATGAGAAAAGGTTTGCTTTAGATTTAAAAATTAACAGTAATGATTTTTTAAAAGTACATTAAAAGTAAAGAAAATGTTGTTTTGTCATACGTGGAGATGCTGACATCTATCAAATTGTTTTCTCTACATAAAAGAAGAGTTGTATTGGTCTGATGAAACTGTTTCAGATTGAAAGTAGGGTTGTTATTTTTCTGATGCATAATAGTTTTTTCCATATTTGCCAATGAAAATAGTAGAACTAGGGAACATAAGTATAACTTATGAAAGGGTAGGGGTCATTTTAGCTAAAGCAGTTTCAATTATTTAAGAGGTTGGTTTGCCTTTTGGGATGGGTTATCTTCAGACGTTGTAGAAGAAGTAAATGAGAGTTCAGACAAAACGTTTGATAAGTATATGAATGAAAACAACTGGTTGTAATTCTTTTAAATTATTATAATTTAGTTTAGACGATGGCACAACCGAGATTGACTAATGCTTTCCGAAAATGATATGTTAATAACGTGTCATAGTGTGCATGTCATATTGCAAAATCTATGTTGTGAGAAAATTAAGAAATTGTTAAAAGAAATATGTCCTGATTATTTCATTGTAATCATGTTACCGAAAATCATTATTGAGTTAATTTAATATCTAAGGGCTCGTTTTAATTATTCTAGAGTATCATGCTTTTCTAGGATGGTTTAATTGAACGGTAAGGAAAGTTAATTAACTGGTAGATTACTAATTTAAACTGATTTTATTAATTAGATTTATATTTGTGGAACAATGACATTTTTGTCACCAGTCATAGCAATCTGGTCACACTTCCTCTGGTGACAGAAGCAAGACATATAAATTTAGCACATAATGATGTTAGATAGGAAAGGATATAACTGTACAATGATATGAATGCATTCTAGTGACACCTGAACCAAGTATCTAAAGACAGTTACAATCCGTGATGACGAGAAAACCCACGTGTAGAGAAAAATATATATGTAAAAACGGCAGATATGGGTAGAGAAAACACTATGTTCATTTCGCTACATTGTGCTTTCTCTTCCATACCAGACGTTTTACATACATGAAGACAGTTACATTTTAATCAAACCGTCCGTCAGGTCTGAAAAACTGTTATATTCAGTAATGCTTTGTTCATAAATTATACCTTTATCCAGATTAATTCCTCTATAGCAAGTCTGTCTTGAATTCTGTTGGTGTTATTTCACCTTTTTACTAATAAAATCCAATACACATTTTTTTGCAATACATTTAATACAATGACGAATACAATTTAAGCTTTTCTTAATTTATTATTTTACAATACTAAACATTAAAAGTGATATAAATAAGTATAAATAAACAATTAAAACTGAAGAAAAGACTTTCTGTAAATGTCATGCTACAAAAATGCATATTCGGACTGAGGAAAAAGTTAGGAAAACCTACCCCCTAATAGCTCGTGTTACCCCCTTTATAGATATTATCATTGCAGTTAAAATCAGTTTATTTATAATACATATAGGTATATATATATATATATAACAAGCTTACACTTAGTTGTAATGTTATTTGTAAAAATTATTCTGCAGTATTTGTTGTGCTTATTTCTGTAGCTTAATATAAAGAAACAACAACATTTAAGCAAATGTTAAACATTTCCATAATTACTTGTTTTTGCATTGCAATTATTCCAGTTACATTTATTTTAGTATAAAAAATAAAATGTTTGATACTCAAGAGAACCTTGTTTTCTACAGTAATATAGAGTAAGCTAGTCTTGGTTTTATTAGCACTGACAACTGTGTTTTAATGGTAAAATACCAATATTGTTTTGCAAACATAGACCTTATAATTAAGTATAAACATAAGGTAGATTTTAAAATCAAAATCTAATCATTCTGATAAACTTATTCTTAAGTTTTATACAAATACATTTGCTGTGGCTGAAAAGAGACAACTAAAAAATGTCATATGTATAATGTGTAGTTAAGGATAAAAATATTTAGCTTTGTTACTTTAGTATTTGTTCTTGACCAGCATTACAAGTGAAAGGCAAAATTCCATGAACTATTATAATTTAATGACAAGTAGTAAATTGAATGACACCTTGGTTCATATTTATTTTAAGACTTAGAAGTTTGTTACTTATGAAGGTTATGATTCTTTTCTTTTGTTATATGTATATACATGGTTGTTATGAAATAAATAATGTTATATTAGCTGCTATTGCAGTAGTTTTAATAGTTGTTGATGTTTTGAATCAGATATTAGTATTTCAAAATTATTATGAAAGAAGCTTATTAAAATATCTAACATCTAATCATAACCCCATAAAATTAATAAAATTGAGTTCTAAAACTAGTGTAAGGTCTGTTTTAAGACCTCTCACAGTTAAAAAAAAAAAAAATATATGTGTGTGTATATAAATAAGATCTAGGTTAAATATTTTCACAAAATATTTTATAATGTGAAATTATTTTTGAAATTTTGTTTTAATTTGACAGTTTCCTGGTCATAGCTGTCAGTTGATCTTATATTGGTGTTACAAATCAAATCATATACTATAAAATTAGTTTCTTTTTTGTGTTAGGATGTGCCTTAATATTTCATGTTAAATCTTAAAAAAAGTGTTAACTTTGTCTTTACTGAAGTAATTTTAACATTTTAATGTTTGTTCTTAGAAGGTTGGGGTACATGAAGTTAATGCAGTTGAACTGGTATTGTGGTTTTAAATAATATAATGCAAAATTAGTTTCCTGTTTGTGTTAATTTGTTATATGCAGTGTTACTGTTATTGTGCATAACGTGGTTGGCTCTGTTCTACATTTTCTACCTTAGAGCCAGGACTTATGGCCTCTTGCTTTTGTAACTTATTTTCTCAACTTGGATGATTTTGTTCAGCATTTCCAACAGTTTGCTTTTACTTGTTATTCAGATGAGGATCAGATGACTGTATCTTCAGACTTCATCACCTTAAACTTGTTACATTTTTCTCAAACATCCTGACATTTTTTCTGTTTCCACACACGATATCCAGATTTATGCAGCTTCCTTTCTGTAGTATCTTCATGTTGAACCTTGTTCTCCTCAACAACAATCTGTATCAATAAAATCACATTTACATAAAATATGACAAAATTGTATTAACTAGATAAGATCTTTCAGGATTATATCTGTACTTATTGTTACGTCAAACTGCAGTATTACATTGCTGTCACAATTTTGAATATTGAGCAATTTTACTGAAGATATCCATTTTATATACTTCTAATTTGTTATACCTTGTTAAAAAAACATTTCTATCGTGACTGGACTTTGACTCTGTAAGAAAACTCCTGAAGTATAAATAATCAATGTGGTCTTGTGTTGAGTGAGCAATGAACTTCTTTTATCACCTTCACTTCAAAGCACTTGCTGTGGTGACCCAAAATTGGTAGATAAAATACACAATGTGTTTTACACAGTAACTTCTTGTTCATATTTTCTCACCGCAAATAATTTTTTATAAATCTTCACTTTTAGTGTATGTAATTAGAATATATTAAACAGTCAAAATTTGTAATTTGTTTATTTCTCTTTACTGTTGTCACAGTGTTAAGTTGTATATTCTTCAATGAGCAAATTTCTGGGGGGTATAATAGTTCCACAGGATAAAGCACGTTTCTCAATAAAATTCTACACTGGTCAATATGTCAGGAATTGTTTTCTCATCTCAAAGGATAGGTTCTTATTTGTTAAGAAACTGTCATCCATTAAGAATACAATTCACCAGTTCATCTTTCTTTTTTATGGTTTGTTTTGTATTTGAAGACTCATTATTACAAATTACAAGTCTCATCATGTGGTGCAAGACCATAAAAGGGTAACAGCAACTAACAGAGAACAGCTTTGCAGATTAATAAAAGCAAAGTTTAGTTATTACTGGATAAATACTATCTACTTGTTACATGAGGAATATTATATACTTCCGTTATAATGTGATTTAAATGTAAATTCTATATCAATGAACAACATAATTTAGTGGAAAGTTTAAAAGACATCAATATAAGTCATAGCCTTAGAAGTTTATTATAGTATTTTTAGATATTGTCTTCTCCTCTAAATGTTTTCAATCTAGTACTCTCCAAAATTAAACAACCCATTTGTTCACATCCTCAATCACTGGAACGTATGTCTACAAACTCTGACCTGCCTACTCTATCCAATGCAGGATCACTAGAAAGTAACTGACCCACATACCACAAAAAAAAAAGTACAGTGGCAAGCAGAAGGTCTCTGTGCCATATTCTCCTCCAAAATAAAGGAAAATGGCCACACTAATCCAATGGAACTGTCAAGGTTTTCAATCAAATGTGAATTACATCAAAGATTTGATTGATTTTAATCATCTCAAATGTCTTTCTTCACAGGCAACATTTTAAAACCTACTAATATAGTAAAAATTCAACAATACTCCTTATACTGAAATGACAGGCCATGTGTAGGATAAGGACATGGGGTGTAGCACCCTTGTCTTTGAATATGCCCTTGAGGCTGTAGCCATCCATATCTCCTTGGGTTGTACCATCACTGTTTGCTCTCTGTACCTTACCCCTGGAAAATATTATCATCCCTCAGACCTTGATGCCTTGATTGAGTAACTGCCAACCCCTTTTAATTTTTGGGGATCATAATGGACATAATCACCCCTCTGGGGTGGTTCTAGTATTGATGTGAGGGGTCGTGCTCTAGAGCATATGCTCCTGAATCACAACCTGTCTCTCTTCAATACTAGCTCCTACACTTATTTTCATGCACCCAGTCAGTCATTTATTGCTATAGATCTTTGTATCTGCTCCCCTTTGCTTTTCACTTGCTTTTCATGGTAGGTTGACATCAATCCACGGGTAGTGATCATTTTCCTGTCATATTAAGAGAGATTGGTCAGTGCCACCTGACCCGTGTGTGCTCAATGGAAGTTGGACTAGACCAACTGGCTCTCATTCACTGCTCTCTCAGAACTTGATTCTGCCATCTTATGTAAATCATCGATAGATGATTGTGTAGCAGCTGTAACTAACTGTATTGTCCAAGCAGCTGCTCAGTGCATTTCCAAAACCTCAATATCTTTCCCATGGTATCCCCTGCCCTTGGTGGAATTCTGCTTGTTCTATAACAAAAGATCATAATAAATTTCATAGATATCCCACGCTTATAAACTGCATTGTATTTCAGCAAGCCTGTGCATAGGCTTGCCGAGTTAGACGTCAAAGCCAGAAGGAATTTTGGATTAAATATACCTCCAGCATTTCTTCAACCACCAGTTCAAAAGTCAATGGGACAAGATCTGAAAGGTGAGTGGGTGGTATACTCTACCCTCCTCTATCTTAATATTCAATGGCCATGAAGTTGCTGATGCTCAGAGCATTGCCAATACTTTTGGTGAATACTTTTTCATGTATCTAGCTCTTCAAACTCATCCTTTTCCTTATTAGCTATTAAAATACGAGTTGAGTATCTGCGTCTTTTCATTTCGACTGATTATCGCTATGACTACAATGGTCCCTTACAATGGTGGAGCACAAACTTGTGCTTCATCGATCTGACAATATATCAGTTGGACCTGATGATATACCTTATGAGATGTTAGGCCACCTTCTTCTCTGCCTCTCTTATTATTCTCCTGGCTGTTTTTAACCAGATATGGCAGGATAATGTCTTTCCTGATTCTTTGCACCAAACTATAGTACTTCCTATTCTTAAACCTGGAAAGGATCCAAAGATTCCTTCGAATTACTGTCCCATTGCTTTGACGAGTTGAAAATGTCGAAATTCACTTTCTTCCAGCCAATAGAACATCTCCACTGCAACCAATGGATCAAGGTGTCATTGCGACGTTTAAAGCTTATTATTTGAAGCGAACTTTTTCTGAAGCAGTGAAGGCTACAACTGGAGAAGCTGCACTATCTTTAACTGAATTCTGGAAATGTTACAACATCAGAAATTCTATCGAAAGCATCAACGAAGCGTGGCTCCAAGTTAACATGAGTAACACGAGAGCGGCGTGGAAGAACGTTTTGTCTGATTGCGCAAGCCATTCCTGCCGCTTTGTGTCCGAAATTAGGGATGTTTCGCAAGACGTCGTCAAAATTGAACACAATATTCAATTCGAGTCTTAGGAAGTGGATAATGTTCGAGAGTGCACTTTACGCACATTCTTGAAGCTCGACAATTATACGCTTCTTAATTTAGACCAAGATTTAGCATATCATGACGAAGAAGAAAAAGTCCAGAGTGTAA